>NW_006159890.1:328520-338468 GCF_000334495.1 Tupaia belangeri chinensis
GCTCATAAGAGACACAGAGAGAGAGAGAGAGAGAGAGAGAGAGAGAGAGAACGAGAAAGCAAGCTGCCAGGTCCAGGGTTCAAACTGTGGTCAGTCATGTGGGAGTCCAGCATCCCAACCATCATGCCACATGCTTGCTACTTTGTGTTTTATCTTAATCTGTTCAGTTGGCCACTTCACTTAGAAAAAAATGAATTGGTACAGCTATTCTAAAATAGAGGCAACATTTCATTATTTTCAGACAATTTTCTACATCTCTTTGAGCAATATAATCATAGGAAAAACATAAAGACATGAGGCATGTGCAATGAACAAGTCTTTGGGGTCTGATACCCAGCTGGGCCATTTAAAGCCATGGGCAATTGTTAAATCTTGGGATATGGAGTATTATCACTAAATCTCACCTTGTGCAAGTTGAAACGGGAATGCTACTTAGGCTGAAAGAATTAGAGGGGGTTACATACCTTGAGTGTTAAATATGAGGCTGGCATGGTGTGAGCACTGGTGCTTTGGTTCTTTATTATTGCTCTGAATGTTAGGGTGCATTGCAGAATAGTTAAAAATAAATCATGTATAAAAGAATGTAAAAGGACCAGTAAGGGCTGGATGGTGGCTCAGTGGTGAAACAGTGTTCTGAGAGACTGACCCATTTGGGAAGCTTCCAGTTGCATCAGAAGACTTCCCTGAGCACACTGGGCATGTGTGTCCCCAGGATCTGGGCAGGCAGAGGCTGGGAGGGGGTGCAGTTTATGCAGATAAGACCCATAAGGGCTGCTGCTTTCTCTCTCACTCATAGAATAAATAAAATAAACTTTAAAAAAAATGATCAGTGGATTTCTTATGTACCCGTAATATGTATGTGAGTAAAATAATCAAATTCAACTTATTTTTGTTTATTTATGAAAATATAATGATACAATTATCACTTTTGACATGACAAATGCAATCCATAACATTTATATTACAACATGCAAGTAAACAAACTGAAAGAAAATAGAAAAAAAAATTTAAAGATACTTTGACTTAATTGACATCTTAATTTATAGTTTGACTTGAAAGTCTTAATTGACTAAAACTATTTATTATATTTTTAAGTTCATGTCATTCCTCCCTTGAAGCTAAGAGAAGTTACTTCTCTCAAGTACAAATCAATTTTCTGTTGTGATTTCATATAGTAAATATTATATAAGCTTATATAGTAGGAAGTTTAGTATAAATTTCTTTGCCATTTATTGCCATTTTCCTTTAATTTCATACATGTCATATATATGTATATATATTACTTTATATATTTTATAGATATATTAATTTATAGATATATTCAGTTATATTTTGAAATTGATTTTTTCTTTTTGACTCAATAGTCCCATTATAAACTTAAAAATGGCTTCTAATTTACCTATTTATTCAGTAATACATTCACATAATAACTACTTGGGAGGACCTACTAGATGCCAGGCACTGTACTAGATACATTAGTACAGTGAACGCATTAGTGAACAAAAATGACTGGTGTGACTTGTATTCTACAGGTAATTTCTTTTTATTGCTAATTTGTGATTCCTGGGGTTTATGTGAATTAGAAAAGAAATTACAATGTATCTGACGATCTCTCATTAAAAAGAGTCAATATTACTTTTCCAGTAGAAGTCACATTTGGATATTTTTAATATCTTTTTCATATTTCTTATCACACAGAACTGTCTCTGTGCAACAGAAGATAACAAAAAAGCCCAATGCATAACCTCTGTCAGATTCAGCTTAGCAGATTCAACCACAGATGTGCATCTCCAAAGACATTTTTCTGTGTCTCTGGTGAGCGCAAGTGCCCTATAGCAAAAATCTCCCAAAACAAACCATTTTAATTATGGTATTCCTACCATCATTTTCTGTAACAATCTTTGTCTCATGACTACTTTTACATTTTCACTCCATTACAATAAATAAAATAATACATTTGTTTTAAGAACTATTTCTGAACAGGTATGATGGTGTTAGGTTTTATTGAGTGATGGAGATTTATGTAGAAACTCTTCTCAATTACCTTATGTGTAATTGGGTGAAATTATCCAAAAATAATTAACTTTAGCTCTAATGAGGGAACATAGGGGAGGAAAAAAAAAAACAAATAGAATCTAAGGTTATTTTCATACAACACAGTCTTGAAAAATGGGAAAATACTAATCAGCAGGTAAAGGATGAAGGAAGAAAGAGAAGTCCAGTGTGGGAGAACAGGATAAATAAAATCACAGAAGAGTGAATGAGTGACAAATATATCTGAAAATTAGAAAGCCTGAGAAGTTTGAAGTCGCTAGAGAACAGAGTATATGAAAGTGATAAAAAGTCCAGCAATGTCCAAACATGAATGGCCTTGAATATGACAATAAGGATTTTAAACTTTATCTTATAAAGCAATAATACAGTAAAAAATTTTGAGGACATAAATAGTAAGATCTAACTTGTATTTTAGTTTATTAATTGTTGATATTATGGAATTAGTTTGAGAAATGTTAGAGATTAAACGTATAAAGACCCAGTTAGTAGGCTATAACCCTGATTCATTGGAGATGTGATTTGGATCTGAAGTAGGGTTTGAAAGAATGAATGAAAATGCAGAAGTTATATGGCCACTTTTGAAGTAGAATTTAGAGACTAGATGGGGATAATAGAAAGAATTGGAAATGACCTTATTATTATCCAGAATGACTTGCGGGGGATACGGATACCATTAACAAAAAAAAGCACACAGGTAAAAAGAATTGTTGATGTAAAGAAAATTTCTATTTGTTTACTTTTAACTCTGCTTACATTTAATTTGTGTTGTGGAAGGAATGTAATGTGGAAATTAAAACTGGCAATAGAATTTCAAATGAAGACACAGCTCATATTTAAAATTCTACCTCATATCATTTATTATTGTGAATATCAATGAAATTAGCTATACTTTTATAATATTATTTATAATCACAATGCATTTCATGGTAGGTAAGGAATTTCATATGTAAACATTTCCCTCAGCACTAACTAGATTTGTATTTGAGTGCTGAAATTTAATTTTTAGAAGATTTAAGAAAGAGAGAAAAGATGAGGTAAAGAGGATAATTAATGAAATTTAATTTTTAGAAGATTTAAGAAAGAGAAAAGATGAGGTAAAGGGGATAATTAATATTCAATCCTAACCAAATAGAATGTGGAATTACTTTTTCTCCTTTCACTCAAATTATGAATCACAATTTTAAAAATTTTCTATAGGACATACGGGCTTGACAGAGGAAGACAAGGGATCTTGGCACACATACATATGTGCCCAATGTGTTTTTCAAGCCACAAGGTCTAGAACTCGAACCATGTCGTTGGCCAAATGGAATCTAGCTGCTTTAACCACTGTGCCACCAGCTGGCTCAAATCAAAATTTTTAAAGGATCATTAAATATGTCAGTAAGATCCTGTTCAATTATATCTGTGTGCCATGCTCAAATAACCAGTGGATCTGTATTCTACAAGACAAGTGCTCATAGACTTAGTTTATATCTGAAGGAAATAAATTTTAGATCAGTGTGTCTGAAACATTAATTAACATAAATCTAAAGCATTTTCGTGTTAAAATGTACATTCCCATCTGATAGTTCTAGAACAGAACCTATTCTTTTGCATTTCTAAAAAGTTCCAGGTGATGCTGAACAAACTGCTGGTCTGTGCAGTACTTTGAGTAATGATACTCTAGATTTACAGTGTCTATTTAAGAAGGGATGAGACGCCATAAAATTTCTCCAAAAATGTTATAGCAATCCATAGGTGAAAGAAAGAGAAAGCTGCGAGATATTTTGTGTTAAGTTATTGAACTCAGTTTTCATACCTAGTTTGATTCAATTTCTGAACACTGGCCATGGTGCTGGAAATGACTGATCCCATTGCAGAATGTGAAGTCACAGGTCTTTTTCAATCTCAGTTACCTGAAAATTGAATCTTGAGTTGTGACGAATTCTTAATCTTGGCTCAGCAAAGTATGGCCTTAGGTGCCACAAGTCCCAGAAGGCAGAAACTCCTGTTCTAATATTGCTCTGAGATTTTTCAGCAGCCTTCATTTTCCCCTCTTTGCTTTGAAGTTTCTTTGATCTCTCAGCTACCTGAAGAGAATGGGCAAACTTTCTAGCCTATCAGGAAAATATCTCTCAACCAACTCCACTGCATATAAAAACAAAAAAATAAAAAAGATAAAACATCAAATGTAGAGTGAATATTTTACCCCTCTGGTTTTCTTTGCTGAATATTTGATAGTGGGTTCAGTCACAAATTTATGAAGTAACTAAATTTTAACTTCAATACTTTCACAATCTTCAAAGACCCCCTCCTTTTCAACCCATCCCTAAGAATTCATAATCTTAATTTTTTCCTCTACTTGTTAATAACTCAAGTAGTTGGTTTTCTATTTACATGAATGGATACATGATGAACAGTTGAAGTTTTAATTTCTCCTTTGAATTTACCCTGCCGTTAATATAGACTAAGTTTGAACTGTTAACTTTTAGATATTAAATATAGGGTATTAAGGATTTAATTAGAAATATACAGATTCTTTCCATGTTTTTAAAATACTACCAACTATTCTCAAATAGGTTTAGGTTGATAAGACAATATCAGCCAAGGGAGTGGACTGAAATAATTTACGGACATGTGTGATTTGACTGATGATTAATGACTACCTAAGTAATAATTAGAAGACAGAATTTGTTTCTGTTAATGAAGGGCAAGGACATTTGGAGTCCCAAATACGCAATATCATTGCATATATCATTGCAATCATAGGTAATTTTGGAAAACAATAAACAAAAACATTTTGGGATTTTACATATGCATCCAAGTAAGTTGAATTGTCTTGTTTCGCTAATTTGGTACTTTATCCAGTAAATAAAGGCCACTGCAATGTTCTTTAGGCAAAATATTAAATAAGTTGCACTATGAGAACTGCCACCTAACTCCTGAATGTCTTGCTTGGTATCTAGCATCTACATGTCCACATAACATTTCTGGTTCTCTACTCGTCCTTAATTATACAGGTTTTCTTGTGAAGTTATATAGTACCTTATTAAGCCGCAATATTTGATTCTTTAAGGATCTCAGGATATTATTTTAAAATATAATTTAAGAACTTATTGAACTTAGTCTGAAAGTGGGAACTTCTTTTCATTCTTGCATATTTCTATCTTAATTTCCTGCCTAACTCTTATTCTAATTAAGACTTCATGTTTCTGAAAACCAAAATGCCAAATCTACAAAAATTATTATAACTTGTTCAGGAAAGTTTAATTATGCAGGCGATGCTACATGAACAACTTACAAAAGTAGAGATTTCCCTAAAATATGCCTTTCTTGTAACAATTTGTTAGTTATTTAAAATACAATATAATTCTTTAGTGTACAATAAGTCACTGGAGATATTTTTTTCTAATGTGTATGCATATTAAAACATCTTGACACATTATTCTGAATGTTTTCTGGTTATTTTGTCTTATGCCTTTCATATTTAAAATGCACAAATATTTGTGTATCAATAGAATATCTGTGCCTTTCATTTCTTTGTACTTCAAAGAAACAATTATCATAATGCAAATAGAATTTTATAGATTTTATCCTTTTTTGTAAATTTTAGGTTGATTTGGCTTGAACAAAACTTCTTGTATTTTGCCACTCTAAACAAAGAGTCAAGAACACTACTATTTCAATACTGTGGGGATTAATGATAGATTATTGATTTGACCCAGTATTTTTCTCCTAAAGACATATCTGGAGTTTTGTAAAAAGGACACCATTGATTTAAATTTTGAGTTAGAATATTCCTGAGATTTTCCATGAAGTTACTTTTTAGACACTTTCTAGTTATCCATTACTTGGAGTGGTTTGATTCTATAAGTTATGATTAGTTTTCAAAGATTTCATGGAAATGTATGTTATGAAAAAGTATGCCTGTATTTCATTTTTTTTTTGCACCAAAATATGCTTGTACTAACTTGTTATTACTTGCCTGAATAGGATCTGATTTGAGGTACCAAGAATCATCAGACTTCAGTGTGAAAAAAGCCCAGTTGGAGTCAACCCCTTGTGCAGTGGCTCAGTACTACACAGAGGAAGATAGATCTCACATATTAGACCAGGATTCAAATCCTGTTCTCAAGAGATTGAAACAAACACTGGACACATCCATCTGACTGGAATCCTGACAAGATAAAAGTTGGAGGGAAAAGTACTGCAGCATGACCAGGCCCCATTGGTGTTGGGGTGGATGGTGCTAATTCTCTTTCTCTTGTATGGGCACAAATATCCTCTCTTTCTCTTGTATGGGTACAAAACCAAGCAAACAAGAGGCCTATTGGAGCAACAGGAATTCTGCTAAAATTGAAACAAGAACAATCATGAAACTTGGGGCAAAACTTAGGTTAAAAAATAGTGAAATCACAGATGCTTTACAAAATGTTATGGGGACACTGCCCATAAAATTAGGCACACCCCCCCAAATTAGAAGTTTACAATTCATTTTAAGAAAAAGTGAGGTAATGTTGAAGATGGTAACTGCAGTGGCAGATCATTGACATCAATTTGTGAGAAAAAAAGTAATCTCATTTGTGCCCTAATTGAAGAGGACTGACGATTAACAATAAAAACAATTGCAAACACCATAGACATTTCAACTTCAGTTTTCATAATTCTGACTGAAAAATTAAAGTTAAGCTAACTTTATGTTTGATGGGAGCCAAAACTGTTGTGCTCAGATCAATTACAGATAAAACTAGAGCTTCGATGGAAATTTTAAACAAGTGAGATCAAGAGCCCAAACCATTTCATTGAACGATTATATCAAGAAATGACATAGTGTAATGGCTATGTCGCTGGACTCCCATGTAGTCAACTGCGGTTCGTGTCCCGGACCCGGTGGCTTAAAACTCACGCTGGGGACGTGTGCGTGTATGCCCAAGATCCTGAGAGGAGAACAGAGGAGAAAGGATTGTGGTGTGGCCATCCCCCCTGGGGGGTGATTTCTCGCTTTCTGTCTCTCTGTCTCTCTCTGTCTGTCTGGCGAGCGCACACGCCGTATAGCAAAAACTTCTCCAAAAATAAAAATAAAAAAAAAAAGAAATGACTCATGGGCTTCCCAGTAGAATCCTCCAGAAGAATTACGATAAGAACAATGGCTATCAAGTAGTGAAAGTGGCCTAGTCAAAACAAACAAAAAAAAGGACCAGTCAAGAGCAAAGGTCATGGCAAAAGTGGATGCTCAATGCATTTTGCTTGCTGATTTTTGTAGGGTCAAAGAATGATATGACATCTGGTTATTGAGAGAGTGTTCTGAGAAAATGAGCTGAAGTTTTAGCAGGAAAACATGTGGAAAAGTTTCACCAGAAAGTTCTTGTCCACCTTACAATTTTCTCTTTAATTTCTCTCATCAAGCAAGGGTAAGTTTTTGAGAAATCATTAGACATCCATGCTATAATCTTGACTTGGCTCCTTCTGACTTCTTTCCCTTTCCTAACTTAAATGCTTTAAAAAGGTGCCCATTTGTCTTCCTAATGTAAAAAAGAATGCATTGACATGATTAATGCAGTTCTTTCATTGCTTACCAAGTGTCTTGAACTTGATGAAGATGATGTTGAGAAATAAAGTTCATATTATTTATTTTTATCTCTTTTTTAATAAACTTTGAGGTTTATGTAAAACTTTGTGTTTGGACATATATTGGTGCAGAAAACAGATAAAATCACTTTATGTGCATTTGAAGAATTTTGTATAGAAATCTTTGCATTTTCCTAATAATTCCAATTTTATAGCCTCCTGCTTCCTTGTAATGGTTATCATTCCAAGAGAAAACCATAATTCTTTTTTTTCTCCATTTCCTGGAAATTCTAGTAGTATTCCTTAAATATTCTTTCTTTTGACTACAAGGAGAAATAATACACAAAATAATAGAGAAATAATACACAAAATAATAGATCATTAAATATAATATTTATTAAGATTTTAAAGACCAGAACTTTAAAAGAGACCTGTTGGAGGTGTAGAAAGAAGTCTGACTGCCTTTTCCTGTTTTTCCAAAGTCCTTTCCAGAGAGCCTAGGGGGGGAGTCATGCCCACAGATGCTTCCAGACCATTTTGGCCTGTTAGTAACAGGATTCTTCCTATATCCTGCCCTTGGCATAGTATTGGAGTATCTTTGTGATGCTGC
The DNA here is from genome assembly GCF_000334495.1 of Tupaia belangeri chinensis. Taxonomy (NCBI): domain Eukaryota; kingdom Metazoa; phylum Chordata; class Mammalia; order Scandentia; family Tupaiidae; genus Tupaia; species Tupaia belangeri. The sequence continues at coordinate 336,736 of NW_006159890.1, forward strand.
ATATTAAGCCTCCTTGTCTCTGTTAAAGTTCATTCCTTTCTGATCTCAGCAACCTTGCTTTTACAATCACGAGCTTCCACATGTCCCACCTTTTTGGGCCTGACCAATGGAAAAACTTTTCACTGAATTCCAAACTCTGTCTTGCTCTAAAAATCAAATGAAAGGAACCCTTAAGAGAAAGGCATGTTTTTGCCTCCTCTCTGGGCCTAGGTCACTCATATTCTGCTTAGAAATAAACCATATTAGTTATTAATTATTAATTTTTTAGAGTTGGTTATTTTCCATTGACAGAGAATATAAAATGTGGAGAGTGGCCAATCTGAGAAAATATGGTGTGACCTTTAGATGCATCCAGAAATGCGCTTCCGTGAGCTTCATTAACAATGGCTATGAGAGCATTTCCATAAAAACACTCCACCTGTTGTTGTGGATACCTGATACTGCAGGGCAGTATGAGGCTCAGAGAAGCTACATGTGTTTATCAGATTCTGCCCCAAAAAAGATTAGAGAAATTACATGGTACCAGTTGTTTTCACATTCAGATGATTTACATCCTAAAGCAAAAGGCTTTACATTTCATTTCCTCTTCCCCCATTTTCTGCTCTTTAAAAGAATAAACCTGAGACTGGTTCCTGGTCACAACAGCTCCATCTGAGAAGTTGGGCTGATCCAGTACTTGCCTTTCTATATACTTGTGTGTCTTTATGTACTTGTTGTGTTTATTTCTAATCTACAGCCTTCCCTACTCAGAAAGCGTGTTCACTCGAGCAGGTCCCAGCAATAATACAAAATGGAAAATAAGGAGTGTAACTTTGATTAAATTATATATAAATGACATTTTTATGAGACAAGGAAAATAGGTAAAATTTAAATGGGTGGATTTATAAAGGAGTTACCTTATATGTAAGAGAAAAGTGGGAAGAGTCAAAAGATGATGCGGTGGTGAAAGACAATTCTCTGTGATGACGGCTCATATAAGAAGGTTCCAGGTTTATATCTGGAGACCTCCCTAAGAATATCAGCCATGTAGCATTTCGTTTCTCTAGGAATTAAATATTTAAGCCTTGGAGTACACAATATTCAATAAAATAATATTTACTTCTTTAGAGCCATTGTTAGAATTCTTAAATATGATTTTTAGTCTTTGTAATAAACTTTAAAGTCTTTTTGTTGGTTTTACTTACTCTTGAGTGTATTAAACAAATGAACTTGATTGTTGCTCTAATCTTACCATAAACCAATGATTCTCTTTTTGTGTTGTGTAGAAATGTAACTAGCAAGCTAGAAGAATGCTTTAACATTTTTTTTAACTGCCAGAGGCTGAGTGTACTTACCAAGAAAAAAGGGAGAGGAAGAGAGGACCTTCTAAATGGGGCATTTCTTCCCCTCCATTTGTCCATCCTTTTGGGATTTTAGCCATGCACACACACATGCCTGGAGTTTTAAAAAATATTTATTGTAATTCATAATTTATATATAATCATTACACATCTTCATAAGGTACAGAATAGTCTTTAAAAGAATACATATAGGGAACCAGCAGTTAGCGTAATGGCTATGTCGCTGGACTCCCACATAGTCGACCGTGGTTCGTGTCCCGGACCCGGTGGCTTAAAACTCACGCCGGGCGCGTGTGCGTGCGTGCCCAAGATCCCGAGAGGAGAATGGAGGAGAAGGGATTGCGGTGTGACCATCCGCCCTGGGGGCGAGCGCACGCGCCCTACAATGAAAAT
>NW_006159890.1:338567-349233 GCF_000334495.1 Tupaia belangeri chinensis
AAAAAAAAAGAATGCATACAGTATATAATAAACAAATTGAGGATATAAACATATTCATCATCTTCAACCTTTAACATTATATTATGTTGTGAACATTTGAAGCTCACTACTGGTTATTCTGGTTGTATGTACTGAATTGTCTATGATGTTCTGTATCATCAAATACAGTTTTAAAGAAAAACATATTGATTAAAAATCAGACAACAAAGTCTCATAAATTAATGAGATGGATTTTAATAAAAAAGAAAAACAAAGATCTTAACATAGTCAATGAGAGAAGAATTTGTAATTTTCATGTAGAGGACTCTGGGAGATAAGAGGTCAAATTCTGAAAAGATCCATGGTATTATTGCTCCAGTTAGAGACAGATAAAATTGTACATAACAATAGTTCATTAACAAAAGATTGGAAGAGAAAAATCTTACTCACTGAGTTCTTGTAAGACCATAGTACTATACTGCACATAAAGAAATAAGTCCTCAAAAACTCGAAAGCAAAACAAAATTGGAAAGAGATGTTTAAAAATGAAGACATGGTAAAGTCAGTGATTTGGTGATTAACAGTCTTTATAGATTTCTTGATTTTAGACTTCTTTTAATTCATTCCAAAAAACACTCAGCTTCTTATAACATTTTGGTCTTTTTCTCTATCATCTAGTTTAATACAATGACTGGTGTTTCTAATTTTTGTATAAATTGAAACCTGCAGAGACAACTGTGCATCAAATAATTGATTGTTTTGTACTTAAACTACTTGTGTGTAAGACAGTTAAATCTGTTGTTTTAGCCTTTTAATTGGGAAATTTAATCCTGACATTCAATGTTATTATCAATATGTGTGGGCTTATCCTTTTTTTAATATATTTTTATTTTTTTAGACTTGTTTTGTGTTCTCTAACTTCTATTTGTCTCCCTTAAGTTTTCCTGGTGTGCTGTTTCCTTACATATACTCTAAAGAGCTGTTTTAATTTTGGTGAATTCTTTCAGTATTTGTTTATCTGGACATGATTTCACTTCTTTTCCTTCCCATTTGAAGGATAATCTATAGTCCTCTTGGCAGAAATTGTACTTTTTGCATTTTGAATATGTCTTCTCATTCTTTCCTTGCCAGCATTGTTAGCATTGTTTCAGTTGTAAGGTCTTATATTATTCCAATGGGATAAACTTTTTTTTTTTTTTTTTAGGTTTTTGCCATAAGGAATGTGCACTCACCAAAAAGAAAGAAAGACAGAGAGGGAAAGTGAGAAGTCACCCTGCGAGGGGGATAGCCATACTGCAATCTCATCTCCTCCATTCTCCTCCTGGAATCTTGGCCATGCACACATGCGTTCAGTGTGAATTTCAAACCATCAGGTCCAGAACTCGAACTGTGGTTGGCCATGTGGGAGTCCGAGACGTTAACTGCTATGCTATCTTTTGGCTCCCTAAGGGGGTAAACTTTGTAAGTAACTTGGCATTTCTCTCTTCCCATTTTTAGACTACTGTCTTTGATATTTACCAATCTGGCTATTATGTGCCTTGGAGAGGATTTTCTTATGTTATATCTACTTACTACCCTTTGTATTTCCTGTATTTGAATGTCTGCATGCCTCTCTAAATTTGCAAGTCTTCAGGTAATATAGCATGAAAGAGATTTTCTATGCCTTTATCTGTCTCTTCACCTTCTGGAATACCTATTATGTAGCTATTCAACTGCTTAATGGTGTCTAGGAGTTCCTGTATGTTTTCCAGTTTTTTTTTTTTTTTTTTTGGAGAGGTTTTTGCTAGAAGGCGCATGCGCTCGCCAGACAGAGAGAGACAGAGACAGAAAGTGAGAAATCACCCCCCAGCGGGGATGGCCACGCCGCAATCCCTTCTCCTCCATTCTCCTCTTGGGATCTTGGGCATGCACGCACACGCGCCCGGCGTGAGTTTTAAGCCTCTGGGTCCGGGACTCGAACTGTGGTTGACCACGTGGGAGTTCAGCGACATAGCCGTTACGCTAACTGCTGGTCTCTGTTTTCCTGATTTTTAATGGTTACTATTCTATTCTTTTCAGTTGCTTGGGCTAAATTGGAGGTCTTGTTTTCAAGGTCAGGGAATCTTTCTTCTGGCAGTCTCATCTACTATTGATACTTTTGAGGGAGATTTTAATTTACAGCATCATATTCTTTATCTCCAAAAGTTCTGTCTGATTCTTTTTCAGTGTTTCTATCTCTCTATGAAATTCCTCCTTGTAGTCATGGAAGTATTTTTCTCATCTCCTGGAACTGATTGTCTCTTTTCTCTTGCATCTCATCGAGTTTTATTACAATGAATATTCTAAATTCTTTTTCTGAAATTTCTACGATCTTTTGTGTTTTATCCATTATTGATGAAGACTTATTACGTTTTCTGTGGAAGCAGTATTTCCTAGTTTTCTCCTATTTCTTGGGGCTCTGCTTTAAATTTTAGTCATCTGGTAATATGCTCAATTCTTCTTCCTTCTATATTGTGTAGCTGTATGTTTGTGCCCTTCCCTCAGCTGTGCATTATCTCTGTGCCAGTTTCTCTCCTCTATTATGAATGAGAATGTCGAATCCACAGGAGTTTCATGTGCAGGTTTTCCAAGGGGAATTGCTCTCCTTTTACTGCTAGGGAGTTGTAGAAAAAAAATATTCCTCCAGGGTCTCCTTTCTTTAGTTGTTTTGTTCCTGTATACCCAAACCTTTCTGCTTCCAATGCAGGTGGAGATTCAACTGTATAGGTAAAATATAAGGTGGTAGACTACTTCATACCACTCTACCAGAGCAGTCCCTTCTTCCCCATGGCAGGCTGGACAGGGGTCCCTGATGAGCTCAAGCCCAGCAGCTTGGGCCTCCCTGTTGCTACTTCTACTTATTCTGTCTAGGGGATCACAGGAACTAGGTGTTGATTCTTGAAGGCCGGAGTAAGGCCTGAGTAGCTTCTGTGTCCCCCCCACCTCACCCCAATAGCAGGCTGAACATGGGAATCTGATGAGCTCAAGCTGACAAACTTGGGCCTCCCTGATGCTACTTCTATCTCTTCTATCTTCTAAAGCCTTCCCTTTGAGTGATAGTTTATTCAAAATTACACCCATGTATTTTTTAAGTCACTCTCCGGCTAATTAAAGGTAGTGGTAGTGCCCTTGGTTAATATAATTTGCTTAATAAATGCTAAGTAAGGACAAGTCGTAGTTGAGCATTTTATTGGCAGTCAAGTATTATACCAATATAGCATTTAGTATGTATCACTGCAAAAAATAACCAAAGGGTGTGTGATGCCAAAAAGAACATAAGTAATGAAACTTTCAAGAAAGCAAGAGATTTGAAAGAAAGCCTGTGGCTAAGAAAGTGAGTCCAAGAGATGTTCCACACACAAAGGAGCTAAGAAGATAATAAATGAAAGCCAATGAGAAAGTGGAAGTTTGTAAATAGGAAAGTAGAGATGACGTGAAATAAATTTAGTTTTATAAATAAAACTTTTATTCTTTTTTTCTGGAAAAGTTTGTCTCTTTTTTGTTTTCCTCTGTCTTGAAAGATAGTTTGAATGGGAACAGGCAGATCTCAGCTCTTTCAGTACTCTTAAAGGTGTCACTTGGCCTAGCTGGTGGTATGGTGGTGAAGATGACTAGATCTCACATGACCAACTGAGCACTTCGAATACTGGATCTGATGGCTTGAAAAACATGCTGGAAATGTGTGGGTGCATGCCCCAAATTGCAAAAGGTGGAAAAAATAGAGGAAAAGAGATTGCTGTGTGACCATTGAACATAAGGATGCCTTTTCATTTTTCTTTGTCTCTCGTTGGTGAGCACATGCTCTCTTTGGCAAATTTTTTAATAAAGAAACTTGCTTTTTTTTTTCAGGGCTTGCATCATTTCTGATGACAAATCTGCTGTAATTCTTATTTTTTCCTTTGTATAAATTTATTTTTTTCTTGCTGCCTTCAAAACTTTCTTTTCATTTTTTATTTTTAGAAGTTTGTATTTGCTATGCTTACATATGAAATTATTCATTTATTTTTAATATTTATTTTAGTGGGTAATCTGTGAATTTTTGGAATTTAGTGTCTATTACTAATTTTTTAAAGTTCTAGGCCTTTTTTTTTTTCTGAGTGTTTCTACCTCATTCTTTTCTTGCTGCCTTCAAAACTTTCTTTTCATTTTTTATTTTTAGAAGTTTGTATTTGCTATGCTTACATATGAAATTATTCATTTATTTTTAATATTTATTTTAGTGGGTAATCTGTGAATTTTTGGAATTTAGTGTCTATTATAATTTTTTAAAGTTCTAGGCCTTTTTTTTTTTTCTGAGTGTTTCTACCTCATTCTACTTCTCTTCATCTAGAATCTAATTACACATACAATAGTTCACTTGATCTTGTTAACCGGTTTTTGAATGCTATATCCTGAATCATTTTCATTCTTTTTTTTTTATTTGTGTTTTACTTAGAGTAATTCTGTTGGTCTGTTCAATGATTTTTTCCCCTACATTGTGTTGTGTGTACTGTACTGATGAAATTATCCTGTTACTGTGTTAACTTCTAAAGTTTCCATTTGATCTTTTCTTTTAGTCTATATATATCTCTGCTAAAGTTAACTGTGCAATCTTGCATATTGTATACGTGCAAGTTTGTTCTAATTAGTCTTTTATCCCTTTGTGTATGACTTGGAGTACTTCTCTTGGCCTGTTCAATTTCAATGATTTTTTTTCTTTTTTTCTAACTTCCATTTGGTCTTTTCTTATAGTTTATATCACTATGCTAAAGTTAATGAAATAATACATGTTATCATTGAAAATTGAACTTTTTGCACCATATTTTCATTCCACTTTTTCATGAACTTCTTGAAATAGTTTCATACACACACACACACACACACACACACACATGTGTGCACATACAAAGCCTTTAACATACTTGTCACAGTTATTTTAAATTTCTTGTGAGTTCTTACTTCTATGTCATATCTGAATCTGGATGTGAACTTTTTTATTGTTTCTTGGGTACATTTTTTTCTCTTATTTACTTTGCATGACTAATAATCTTTTGTTATATAATATATGATGGTGGAGACTGCAGTAAATAATTTTAAGCCTGGAAATAAATATACCTTGCATATCCTATAGGTCTGTAGTGTGAGAGTTTGAATTAATCTATTTAGAACTCATGCTCTGGGACCAGCAGATGGTGTAATGCTTACATCCCTGGACTCCCACGTAGTCGACTGCTGTTCAAGTTCTGGACCTGGTGGTTTAAAGCTCACACTGGGCATGTGTGTATGCATACCCAAAATTCTGAGAGGAGAATGAAGTAGAAAAGATTGTGGCATGGTCATCGCCCCTGAGGCATGAGTTCTCATTTTTTGTCTCTCTCTGTCTCCAATGAGTGCATATAAACTATAGCAAAAATTTCTTAAAAAAGAGAGAGAGAGAGAGAGAGAGAGAGAACTCGTGGTCCAGTTGAAGTTTGTTGTTGCTATACTTACTATTGTGTGCTATGATCTTCAAGTATTATAGCAATATGATGTATTTTAGGTGAGGCTGGTATAGGAATATCTGTGTTTAATTTGGAGCAATGTCTATTCCTCAACTTAGGTTTTATTTTTTGTTTTTTACTTCAAAGAGAAAATCTTTGCATGTCTTGTTTCTCCATTGTTCTACTAGAAATATCTATTGTTAGACATTGCTCAAGGCTTGTTAGGATGCCCTCAGTAATATTCATTTTATAGTTACTCATGTACTGGTGGAATGCTTTTTTCCCTTCTTAGATTACTTAGGCATTTCATTAATGAGACGATTCATTTGTTAAAGCTTGGGGTTGAGATGTATTTTAATTATGCCATATGCTTCAGTATGGATGGAGCTATTACAGATATCATTAATTTTTAACTTTTATTACAATTGTTCTATTTGGGAAGGCTTTTCATGAGAAAAGGATGCAGAGAAAATATACTGAGAATAAGTTCATACTCATGAAATCCTTGTTGCATTAAACCTTTTTTAATTTAAACTGATTTAGGTATTGGACTTATGCCATATTTCTTGGGAAGATAAAGCAAAATGATATTTCATATTATCAGCAAATTTAAAAAATACGGAAACATACTTATTCAATATTAAATTATATTATTAACCAATCAGTCATCAACCCTGAAACAAATCTTCTTTTTAAATCTCAAATGCTTTTCAATATGTAAGCATTTTAGGTAGTATTTCTTTCAGATAGATATAATTTAAAATTAATTGGTATACATTTAATGTTTTCTCTTCAGTTTTATAAATATTTTTGTAGACCTTTACTAGATGTTTGTCTTCAAATTTTCTCTGATTAGTTTATCTTTTTATAACAATGAAGAACCAACTGGTTGCTGAATTAATTAAATTAATTAACCAGAGATTATATATAAAAGACATAAAGAATGCAACTTCTCATAGTTTTGATAATATTATTTTGGTCTTGATACTCTGAACACTTTATTTCTGTTCCTTCTTGTCTCACATTCATTCTTTTGCATTATTTCTTTCTATTCTGCTAATTTATTTTCATTACCTATAATCTAGAGATTTAAAGTTGCATTTAGTTTTAATATTATGTTATATTATACTTATTATAAAGCTCTCTATTATTTTCTAATTGGTGTATAGATTCAATATAGCCCCAATTAATGATATCATGATTTCATGTGTGTGTGAGTGTGTGTGTATGTGTGTGCATGAAATTGAAAACTGATTTTTAATTTTATATGAAATAATTCTTGGATTGTGCAGAGTCAAAGAAGTCTTAAAGAACAAGGATAAGATATCAAACTATTTTGTAAATCTACAGTAATAAAAACAATATGGTATTGGACCCAGTACTGACTAATGGAATAAAACAGAAAATTTAAAAAACAGACCGACAAACATAATATAGCACAATATCAGTGCAATTTCTTCTTTCTTTTTTTAGTTTTTTCACCATAGAGCACAAGAACTTACTGGAGAGAGAGAGACAGAGGGAAAAACAGTGAGAAATCATCCCCCTGGTAGGATGATCACACCATAAAACCTTCCCTTACATTTTCCTGCTTAGCTTTTGGGCGCACATGCTTGCATGCCCAGCATGTTTTTCTAGCTACCATGTCAAGACTTGAACAACCCAGACACCCATGTGGGATCCAGTGCCTTACCCTCCACACAATCTGCTGACCCATGTCTCCAAATTTTTAACCACAGTAGTTTCAGAACAGGCAACTATTAAATAATCTAGGTGTGAAGAGATGATGGCTTGAAAAAGGGTAGTGGGAATAGGAACAAGTTGACATTCGAGAGAGTCTTTGCAAAGTTGTGACTCACAGGAATTGGTAACTAATTAAACATGGGGCACGAAGGAGAATATTTTTGGATTCCAGCTTGAGTGTCTAGAGAACCCAGTAGGTTTGGGAAGGAAGAAGGAGAGATGTTTAATTTATTTCTGAATACAAATCACTGGCTTTAGTGCGGAGTCAGCAGTACGTTTGGAAGTTCTGTTCAAGACTCTTTTTTATGGCTGAGATGATATCATGTCAAAATGACTGACTGGTGCAGCCATTTTAGTGATTTATTCAAGCCAGTTGGCTGAGAATTGTATTGATTGCTTGGGCAGATAAATAAATGAACTTTTCCATGCTTTTGTTTTAGCATTGTATAAGCAAATTGGAAATTTTCTCCCCTAAACATTTTTCTGATGTTTGCTTCTTGGCATTGTATTTTGGAGTTCATCTGAGCTAACTGTGCTGAGAGGAGTAAAAGTGCTTCATTGTTAAGTGACAGTTTCATTTTTTTTCTCAAAAAAAAGCTTTGAAATATATCATACAGATTCTCCATTTATAATGATTCATTTATTTGAAAATATTGATCTAGTTCTTGAGCAAAGCTAGGCACTTTGCTATGCCTGGTGACACAGAGGTGAGTAAAAACAGATGTATTCTTTGCAATCATTATAACTGACTGTTTTGTGTAGAAGTCACGTATCAACAAATTCACCACCGAGTATAATTGTTTTATTATAAATACCTACAAGTCATTTTGATTGAAAGTTACACTGTACTATGTGAGTGTGAAGTGCAGGAAAAAAATCTTTTATTAATAATCAATGTATAAGAAGGAATTAATGTGACCACTTTTTGACACTATAATTGGAATGTTTTTTGAAATAATAAAAACTTTATCATACTAAGAATCAAAACTGAGTGTTGATCCAGATCAATAAAGTTTGTGATTAACTCTTGTTCTAATATAATTCGGTAAAATTTGGATATGTGCATTGTGGCATACTAGAAAAATTGGTGTAAGGTTTTTCTTCCTGTCTTTGTACTTTTCATTTTAAGATATTTAATTCATTTGAATTTTTTTTTTTTTTTTTTTGGAGAGGTGTTCACTATAGGGCACGTGCGCTCGCCAGACAGACAGAGAGAGACATAGAGACAGAAAGCAAGAAATCACCCCCCAGGGGGGATGGTCACGCCGCAATCCCTTCTCCTGCATTCTCCTCTTGGGATCTTGGGCACGCACGCACACGCGCCCAATTCATTTGAATTTTGATGTGAAGTCAAAATCTTGACCAATTTAATTATAAATGATACTTGAAAAATACTACATTCTAAACTTTACTACTCCTCTGGTCTACTTAATTAATAATTTTTTTCATTGAATTTTATTAACATAGAAAGTATCTCTAGTTAGTCTAATAGGAAATTTTTAAAATAGCATATAATCTTCCCGTATGATGCTGTATCAAAATACTACAAATTTGCAAATATCCTTCTCACAGTTCTGGAGGCTGGTCAGCCCAAGATCAAAGTGCTAGCATGTTCAATGTGTGATGAAGACCCACTCACTGTTTTCAAGATGATAACTTAAAAGACTGCTTCCTCTAGAGGAGCCCATGCTATATCTTCACATTGTACAAAAGGATGAAAGGGGAAAAAAAAAAAAAGCCTACTTAGTTCTCTACATAACTCTATTATTTATTTATTTATTTTTGAATTTTGCCAGAGGACATGTGTGCTTGCTCTAGAAAGACAGAGAGAAGATAAGAGTAAGAGAACGAGAAAGCAAGAAAGCACCCTTTATGGAGAATGGGATATCATCATGCTATTTTCCCTTCTTCATTTCTCTATCTTCTTTAGGGTTTTGGGTATGCACACATATTTGTCTGGTGTGTTTTTCAAGTCACAGGTACAGGACATAAACTGGGGTTGGCCATGTGGGATTCAGTCACTGTAACTACCAGGCCATGAGCTGGCCCCTATATGGCACTTTTATAAAGTCTCTTATCTAATTCATAATGACTCCACTCTCATGACTTAAGCAGTTCTCAAATTTTAAATGCCCCATCTTGTAATACTATCACATTATCAATTAATTTTTAAGAACATTCAGACCGTAGCATTCTCTAACCATCAAAACAAAAATTTTTTCTTTTCTTTTAGAGCGAATTTTTCTATAGGATGTGTGTGCTTGCCAAAGAGACAAAGAGAGACAGAGAGACAGAAAGTGAGAAATCACCCCCCAAAGGGAATAGTCATGCCACAATTACCCTCTCCTTTATTCTACTCTCAGAATCTTGGGTACGTATGGACAGGTGCCTGACATGAGTTTTAAGTTACTGGGTCCAGGACTCGAATGACAGTCGACTACGTGGGAGTCTAATACGTAACCATAACATCATCTGCTGGTCCCTCAGAACAAAATATTTTAGGGGCCAGCAGTGGTATAGCAGTGACATCATTGGACTCTCACATGGCTAACTGCAGTTCAAGTCCTGGACCCGGCAGCTTGAAACTCATGCCAGGCACATGTCCCTGCATGTTCAAGATCTTGGGAGAAGAATGGCAGAGAAGGGATTAAAGACAGCCATCCGGCCATCCCCCTCAGGGGGTGATTTCTCATTTTCCCTCTCAATGTCTCTGATTCTCTGGCAAGCACACACACTCTAAGGTAAAAACTTCTCCCAAAACAATAAAAATAATAATTGTTATATGCAGTGTATTATGGATTCTTGAAAGTCATAATCTCTTAGTTTTCTGTCTTTGGATCATTTACTTATCTTTGCTGTTGGCTTGGTGTTTACTACCTCTACTGAAAGCAGGTGTCCTTGAGAATACTGACCTCAGCTGCTCCTCATGCTGTATACCTTCTTGTATGACTTCATTCCTATAGTATAATTAGCTACAGTAATATAATTCTTATGTCTTCATTGTCAGAATATGGTAATCTTCTGTTTGGATGTTTGGAGCTGATTTTCTTCCAGCAATCCAATTACAAAGAGTATAGGTTGTGAATTTAGGTATCCTAAATATGAATCCTTCCTTCACACTTACCTGTTAGGTATCTTTTAAAGATTTTACTAGCCCAGCTTTAATGACACAAGTTGTGGGACCAACAGTTAGCATAATAGCTATGTTGCTGGACTCCCATGTAGTCGACCGCAGTTTGTGTCCTGGACCCAGTGGCTTAAACTCATGCCGGGCGCATGTGCACGCGTGCCCAAGATCCTAAGAGGAGAATGGAGGAGAAGGGATTGTGGCATGGCCATCCTCTCTGGGGTGTGATTTCTCACTTTCTATCTCTCTGTCTCTCTCTGCCTGTCTGGTGAGCGCAAGAGCCCTATAGCAAAAAAAAAAAAAAAAAAAAAAAAAAAACCCCCTCCCAAAAAAAAAAACA
>NW_006159890.1:349897-388765 GCF_000334495.1 Tupaia belangeri chinensis
GGTGGGGCGGAAGAGCCCTATAGAAAAAAAAAAAAAAAAAAAAAAAAAAAAATACCCTCTCCAACAAAATGATACAAGTTGTAGGGAGAGCATATGCAATGTTATTAAAAACAACAAAATTATTTTACCTAATGTAAGCCTGGAAATAAAATGTTAAAGCACATTTTATATCCTGCTAAAGAAGACAAAAGCTACAATCTACTCCATAAAAGTTTTTCTACAATATTCTAATGAAAGCTTTAAAGTAAGTATATAGTGAATGTTTAAAGAGACAACCTAATACCTAATCCCTATAAAAACAAAATAAACATGTTATATTTTCAAACATTATATCCTAAGCAATCCAATGGTATATGCCACATAGTAAACTCTCAATAAATATTCCGTGAGTAGACCAATATCCCTTGTGGACATAAGCGTAAAGATATGGAAAAAAAATAGAATTCAGTAGTGTTTATAGAAAAGTATAAAATATTAGCAAACTGAATCGAGCAGTGTATATATAAAAACATGACATTATGATTAAACATGTTTTTTCTCCATAATGCAGAGAAGTTCAATATCTCAGACTCTATGATTGAAATACATACTTAGGGGACCAGCCGGTGATGTGATGGTTAAGGCACTGGATTCCCTCATGGCCAACTATGGTTTGAGTTCTGGACCTGGTGACTTGCCTTTTCTCTCTCTTTTGTCAAATTGAATAATAATCATAATAAAAAATAAAATTAAATAATTCTTTTAAAATAGGTATATTTAGTTGATTGTGGAATGTTTCTTCAGAAACTTCTTCTGTATTGAGGGATTAGTGTCGTACTGTCTGGGAATGCTGCCAGTAGATAGCCCTCACTTGTTGGTCATTTTCAGGAAATTACTAGATAAGGAAATTTACCTTGTCCAAGTCCAATTTTCTTTTCCTAGACTGTTGAATCAAATGACTGGTCCATGAGAGAGTTTAAAAACATGGCTCATCCCATTTTCTCAGAAAAAGGTCTGATAAACCATAACATTTCGGTTTGGAACTTACAGTGTTGATGAACTTCAGTTTATTATTATTGTGATGTGTGTGTGTGTGTGTGTGTGTTCTGAGATTTTGATATCAAATCTAAAAAGATTTTACTTAAGCTAATGTCACAGATTTATTCCTGTGTTTTTTTCTAAAATTTTTCTAATTTTAGCCCTTGGCTATATATAGACCTATGATCATTTTCTTAGGTGAATTTTGGTGTATATTCCAAGAGATTATGTTGGTTGGATCTTAGATGTCAATTTGACTGGTAAAACATTATTTTGGATGCAACTGTGAGGATATTTCCAGAGGAAAATAGCATGTGAATCAGAGTAAAGCAGATCAGGAAGATAACCCTCCATGTAGGTGAGCACCTTCCAATTAACAAGGGGCCCAGAGAGGGCAAACACAGAAGACTGATCTCTTTTGAGAGAGTGAGATAGACTACTGCTGCCTGGACATAAGAATCCAAAGCTTCAGTGCCTTTGGATTCCAGGAATAACCCTCAGTATCCCTTCAATTCTGTCTTTCACCCTCAGGTTGTGATTTCCATCAAAACTTTCCTCTTCTGAGGCCTTTGGACCTGGACAGCACCAGCATCCCAGGGTCTCCAGCTTGCAGATGGCTTGTTGTGGGACTCCCAAGTTACCATAATGGTGTGAGTTAAAAAGTGATTTGTTCCCCAAACTCCCTCTCATGTATCTATTTATATCCTATTGTTTCTCTCTTGCTAGAGAACCCTAATACAGAGGTCTATGTTTATTCTTTTATATGTGGATACCCAGTTTCCTAAGCACCTTTTATTTAAAAAAAGTTCATTCTCCATTGAGTTACATAGTTATCCTTGTCAAAAATTAATTGTCCTTAAATGTAAAAATATATTTCTGAGCTCTGATTCCTATTTATTGATCTAAATGTCTATCTTTGTGCCAATATCACACTGTATCTATTACTGTAACTTTATAGTAAGTTTTGAAATCAGAAAGTGTGAGTCCTCCAACTTTGCATTCCAAATAAACGTTTTTCAGTATTTTCTTGTTTTTACCTTCAAATATTTGGTAAAATAAATATAAATTTGCCCCAAGGTTATAGTGTTCTTTGGGTTCCTCCCTACTAGAAGGAAGAGTTTTGTACAAAGTCAAACACAATCTGTGAGAACCTATTTATTATCTTTGACTCTCTTTGCTTTACTCTGTGTCTCTATTTTAGTTTGTCTCTATCTTTATATTTATACCATTCTATTTATCTCCTAGTTTTGATCATTCCCCAGGGGCAACTGATATAATAAATTATATGCTTCTCTTTCAAGAACATTTTTAGAAATAAACTTTAATATTTGTTATTTATTTATTCAATTTTAAATATATGTTGAATACGTAATATATACGAGGAATTACTCTAAATACCAGATGTATAGCAATAATAAAAATAAGAACATTTCTTCTACATTTGATTTTATATTTTAGTAGAAAAGGTGGCAACCATGATGTTAGGTGAAAAAGCAATCACATGGATAAAAGATGATGAGATATGTGTCTGCGTGTGAGGGGTGCTGTTTTGGGTACATTAATCAGGGAAGATAGCTATGAACAGGTTTTATTTGAGCAGAGACTAAAATGCCACAAATTGTTAGAAAAAAAAATTAAATTGGAGGGTAAGCTTCTCAAGCAGAGATTTCTCTTGATTTTATAAGATAGCCTCAGCACTTGGGGCTATTGATTTTTCTGCATATTTATTTCCGCTGAACTAACTCTAGTCAATAGCTGTATGGCGACTGTGGCTTTTCCTCTCTCTTTCTCCCCCTCTTTTTCAAGTTTCTTTCTTTCAGAAGAAGCAGAAGCAGAGAGAAAGAGAAAGTAAGGGAGAAAAATAAGCACTCTCAGCAGAGTTTCATGGCTCCAGGCTTCCCAGCAGCAGGGATCATGAGCATGTGAACACAAACTTGGTGTATACAAGTTAACCGAGAGCTGAACCCTGACCTCTCGTGTGACTTCCACACTGCAGAATATTGCACTAGCCCTGGACCACGTGGCTGAGCCTCTTCTCTTTTTCATTCCTCTAGTTTTTGCTCTTTCTGTTGGCTCACATCTTCATCACAGAAATGAAAGGGCCATTATGCTTTCATTGTATCCCATTTGGTCCAAATGCCCTAAGGACCAATCAGAAATTTCCCTGATTTTGTTATTGTCCATCAATAGTGTCTGCTACATGATTAAAAGGCAAGAGGTGTTGTCAGAGTTTTCAAGGATTATGTAAATTATTTTAGATCATAATGCATGAGAATGGTGCAACTTGTCCGGTATCTTGGTTGGTACACGTGGCATATATGGTAGATTTGTACATACATACTGTATTTCATTTGGCGGAGAGCCATATTTTTCATATTATCTTGCATAATTCAATTAACAGTTAAGTTTTATTTTTATAAATTTTAAAATGTTACTGTTTTTGAAAATGCTAAGAGGAAAATGGATGAGAAAGACTGACATTTTACAGAAGTCAAAACATAGAGTCTTATTTTTATAAATAAAGTATATCTCAATAGTAATTTGTCTTACCATGATCACTGTTTAATATAAAACACTTTGAAAGAATTTTAACAATTTATGTAATCATACCAGTTTTTGCTTTTCTGCTTTAAATCCCCATTTTTTTTTCTCTTAAGTTTCTACTAAAATTTTAGGTCATATATTTATGCTTTTAACTAACTGGCTTAATGCCCCAAATATTTGTATTACAAAATCATTTCTGTTTGTTTGTCATATGTATCTTATTATATGTTGAAATTTTACAAAGAATCAAAATTGTTAATAGATTTTTTTTTACCTTCATTTGGGTCTTATTTTTCATCCAAACCTATTATTATTTAAAAATCAATGCGAATATATTAATAGTGCATGTTAAATTGTTCTTTTTTTAAAAAAAATGTACTATAGGGTGCTTATTGGAGACAGAAAGGGAAAGTGAAAATGTACCCCACAGGGGAATGACAGCACAGTTCGTCCTCCTCCATTCTCCTGTGATTTTGAACACGCATGCACATGCATCTGGTATGTTTTTCAAGCTTGCCAATCTGGGACTTGAACTACACAGTTGGCCATGTGGGATCCAGCTACCTTAACCTCCACACTATTTGCTGAATCAATTGTTATTTTAACTATTAGGATTTTAATATGTATTTGTAATAAGCAGAATTTTAAAATAGCTTCCATGACCTTAGTCCTTAGGTGCTCTTTCCATGGTTATACTATTTTATATGGTAAAATAAACCATTTTGGGGTGTAATTTTGGTCCTATTTAATCACATAAGGACCTCTCCCACTCCTTTTTTCTTTTTTTTCTCTAAATTTTGCCAGAGGGCTCAAGCAATCATAGAAGAGAGACTGGTGTGGGAGGAGGGAAACTGAGAAAGCAACACCTGCGGGGATGGCCACACCACAATTCCTTCAATTTTCCCCTCTTCTCAGGATTTTAGGCATGCATCCACAAGCCCCAGGCACATATTTTCAAGGCACTAGGTCAGGAACTAACTGGCTTAATGCCCCAAATATTTGTATTACAAAATCATTTCTGTTTGTTTGTCATATGTATCTTATTATATGTTGAAATTTTACAAAGAATCAAAATTGTTAATAGATTTTTTTTTACCTTCATTTGGGTCTTATTTTTCATCCAAACCTATTATTATTTAAAAATCAATGCGAATATATTAATAGTGCATGTTAAATTGTTCTTTTTTTAAAAAAAATGTACTATAGGGTGCTTATTGGAGACAGAAAGGGAAAGTGAAAATGTACCCCACAGGGGAATGACAGCACAGTTCGTCCTCCTCCATTCTCCTGTGATTTTGAACACGCATGCACATGCATCTGGTATGTTTTTCAAGCTTGCCAATCTGGGACTTGAACTACACAGTTGGCCATGTGGGATCCAGCTACCTTAACCTCCACACTATTTGCTGAATCAATTGTTATTTTAACTATTAGGATTTTAATATGTATTTGTAATAAGCAGAATTTTAAAATAGCTTCCATGACCTTAGTCCTTAGGTGCTCTTTCCATGGTTATACTATTTTATATGGTAAAATAAACCATTTTGGGGTGTAATTTTGGTCCTATTTAATCACATAAGGACCTCTCCCACTCCTTTTTTCTTTTTTTTCTCTAAATTTTGCCAGAGGGCTCAAGCAATCATAGAAGAGAGACTGGTGTGGGAGGAGGGAAACTGAGAAAGCAACACCTGCGGGGATGGCCACACCACAATTCCTTCAATTTTCCCCTCTTCTCAGGATTTTTGGCATGCATCCACAAGCCCCAGGCACATATTTTCAAGGCACTAGGTCAGGGACTCAAACTGCAGATCAGTCATGTGAGATTCAATGCCTTATCCACTGTTATGCCAGCTGTCCTCACATGAGGGCTTTAAAACTAGTTTTGCTACCTGAGAGATTAAAAAATAAATAAATAAAAGTGAGAGAGAGAGTCAATATTTTATTGCTGACTTTGAAGACAGAAAGGGCCAGACCAAGGCCCAAAGGCAGACTCTAGAAGCTAAGAGCAACCTTGGATGACTCAGGAAAATTGGAACTCAGTCCCAAAGCCATGTGGAATAGATTTTACCAACAATTTGAATGAACCTGGAAGATTCTTCCCTAGAATTTCCAGAAAAGAGTCCAACCTAACTGACACCTTGATTCAACCTTGTGAGATTCTTAGCAGAGAATCCCAGTAAAGTTCACCCACATTTGTGACTTATGCATTAGTTAAGTGATAAATGGCTTTTAAGAGGCTAAGTTTATGGCAATTTGTTTTGTAACAATGAAAACTATGTAACATTAACACTTAAAAATTCATAAAATTTTCCTATTTTCAACTAATGAAGATATTACTATTTAAATCTTTAAAATATTATTTTCTTAAGATACCTACCTGTTTTGTTTTTACATATTGGATAATAGCAAACTTTTTTTTAATTTTTATTTTTAGGTTGCCAGAAGGAATGTCTTCTTAAGAGAGGAGGAGATAGAAAGAGATCAAGAAAGTGCCCTGATCCCCCACAATGGAGTGTGGTCACACCTCGATCCCTTCTCCATTTCTCCATTTTACTGAGATTTGGGGCATGTACACACATACACCCTGTGTGTTTTCCAAGCCATCAGGGCCAAGATTTGAACCCAGTACAACAATGTGATATCCGGCTTTCTTAACTGATAGGCTATGAGGCTGGTTTTAGGTATATTTTCTAAAAGAATTTCTATAAAGGAGGCCCAGAAATATAGGTAGGCATAAGATCCTGTTTCTGTAAACTTAAATTTTTAAAGTATATTTCTAGGCTAAGGACCAACTCAAATATATCCGATAATATAGTGAACCTTGACAAGTAAATAACTCTCTTAGAGGAAATATATTTTTTCCACTGTGAAAAATTAATTCTTATAGAGCACTATGAACTATTTACTAAAGTATCCTTTTCCTTTAATGCACATAATGTTTGGAAAGAGTTTGACTCATTTCACATGTGGGATCAGTTTACCACTGGCTTAATATAAATCAGAGACATAAGTCACTTGCAATGTTTATCTTTAAAGTTGCTGAAATTCTTTGTATTTTTCGACTTTCTTCTTCATAAAAAAGTGTTCAAAAATGTTATTGCAATGCAATTTTGTTTATTTAAATTATATTAAGGAGATGTCTTCTTTGTATAATCATTCACATGTGTATCATAAATCTATTATAGGCTTTGATGTAGTTTGTGCCTCACAAGCATCTTTGGCTTTTTCTAATACCTGTGATATATTACCAAGTTATAGTGTTCATAAATGTATTGACTGAATTGCATTTGATTTTTTGGAGAGATTTTTGCTATAGGGCATATGCATTCACTGGAGAAATAGAGAGACAGAGAAATCTTCCCCAGGGGAATGACCACACCTCAATCCTTCCTCCTCAATTCTCTTCTTGGCCTTTTAGGCCATGTGGGAGTCCAGTGATGTTATCGTTATGTCATCTGGTGGTCCCTATTGACTAAATTCCAAATAGGTGTCATGTCCTGTGTTGAGATTGTGTATGCATACTAAATAACTATGGTCTCGACCCTTCGGGAATAGCATATAAACAGTCCTGGAACATACAAATTGATAAATTTTGTAAGTATTATGCCAATATAATATTGAATTTTGATTAATTATATATAAAAAGAAGAGGGACTACTAAAGGGATTGGATTTTCATTTTATTTGTTTAAGTGCCTTTATGCAATACTTTCCTGAATTCCATCTTCACTGCAAACAGCAAAATATGAATAGGGTACAATTCAATTTGTAATCTCCTCTAAAAATATCAAAACTAGTATATTAGTCTTCATTTATCTTTCGTGTTCTGTAACTTTTAAAATAGCTAAAATAAAATCATTTGACTTACAGTATTATAGAAATATGATGAATTAATTTTTCCAATAGATTGACTATGTCTTCATTATCATAGGCAGGAAGTGACAAGGATATTTTCTTTTTTTTTTTTTTTACTTTTTTTTGGAGAGGTTTTCGCTATAGGGAGCATGCGCTCACCAGACAGAGAGAGACATAGAGACAGAAAGTGAGAAATCACCCCCCAGGGGGGATAGTCACGCTGCAATCCCTTCTCCTCCATTTTCCTCTTGGGATCTTGGGCACACGCGCCTGGCGTGAGTTTTAAGCCACTGGGTCTGGGACGTGAACCGCGGGAGTCCAGCGACATAGCCATTACACTAACTGCTGGTTCCCAAGGATATTTTCTTAATATATATTTTTACCTTAATAGATTTGTAACAACTAAATAACAGTTGTTTATTTTTTGATTCCTTTTGTAAAACAATTATTTCATTGAACTTTATTTACTTATTTAAATTTGACCAGAAAGGGACAGAGAAAGAAAGAGAGAGAGAGAGAGAAAGTGAAAAAGCAAGCAAACTGCCAGGTTTGGGACTCGAACCACAGTCGACCATGTGGGAGTCAAGTGCCCTTAATCATTATGTAATCTGCTGGCCCCTGTTTCCTTTTTTAAAAAAAGAAATGCTATAAGGTACATGTGCTCATGAGAGAAAGAGATAGAAAGAGAGAGAGAGGGAAAGTGAGAAAGCATCCTCTGGGGAGATGGCCACACCACAGTCCGTTTTCCTCCATTCTCCTCTCAGGATGTTGGGCAAGCACTTTAGGCACACACACATGCCCAGTGTGTTTTCAACCCCTCAGTCAGGGACTTGAACCATGCAGTTAGCCATGAAGGATTCAACAGCTTTAACCTCCACACCACCAGTTGGCCTGAGTTGTTATTTCTTACTCTAAATTTTAAAGCTTTGATAATTGATTAAATAGCCCATCTATAATTCAACATGTAGCAATCACAACCAAAAATAAACTTATATATACAGAGTATATGAAAGTTATATAAACAGAGAAACTTTTATTTTTGATAAGTATAAATAGTCTTAGGAAATTATTATTGTTTATATATATGTATATATGTTTGTATATACATATAGAATCAACAGATTAAATATTGACTTCTAACCATGGCCTCAAATGACTTTTATGTAATTTGTTTATTCATTTGCTTTTACTTTGGACAAGGTACTTGAACTTTCTTGGACTTATCCTCCCTTATTCACATGACAATAATGACATCATCTTGTTGAGCCTGTTAGTAGATTCAACACCCATTACATGTGTGAAATTTCATTTTAAGCCGTAAGATATCCCAAAGTAATAAATGTCACACATTGTTTTCATCATCATAATATCAAATAAAATTAGGTAATTGTCACTGTTTAAAATAGACTCATGATGTATCTCATCTTTCAAAGAACTGCCAGCTGCCGTCGTTCGTCACATAGTTCTATGGAGATTAAATACAATGTAAGTCAACAATGTAAAGGACTTATGCTTGACAGAGTGTGTAGATCTGAGGATACCTAAGACAAAATAAGTGGAAAACAATATGGGCAGATGGCACATAATCAAGAGTGTTATTGATGCAGGATCTTTATCCTTCTCTGATCAAAGAATGTTCTGTGGGCAGGATTTCATTAAACTTTTGTGTAAGACATGTTTTCAGCCTTTTAATATAGAACTGTAGCAAGACTTCCTTAATATGCATTTTTGATTGGTTGGTAAGTTATGTGAATGATAATACATCTTTAGCAAAGTAATCAGATGACATTGTTAGCAGTCTTCCAGGCAGAGAGGCAGAGTTTAATTCACCAGGCTAGCGCTGTGTAAATGGTCAATCTGTTTCCATGGTTACAGGCTGGCTGAGTAAACTATAAATTTATAGGTGTTGGTTTGTGCCCTCTTATCTTAAAGAATCTGAAGAAGATTGTTTCTATAAATATGGTTTCCATCTCTGGGCTAAGTATGGGTCTGAGGATAAATTTAGGGAAGAGATAGATTTTAAACTATATAAATAGCAGTTCATAAAATATCTTTCCCTGCATCTGGTATCATGTTTTCAATATTAAATATGATCATATTGTAGTTTCTACTATTCTAATTATAAGGAAGTACACTTTATCATATCATTTCTGAGAGCATCCATTTTTATGATTTTTTTGG
This sequence comes from Tupaia belangeri chinensis, assembly GCF_000334495.1. Classification (NCBI taxonomy): domain Eukaryota; kingdom Metazoa; phylum Chordata; class Mammalia; order Scandentia; family Tupaiidae; genus Tupaia; species Tupaia belangeri. The sequence goes on from NW_006159890.1 coordinate 359,494, forward strand.
GCACAGGTGCTGATGCAGTTCTCAGTAATGCAGAAGGCTGTCGTTTCTAACACAATTTATTACCTTCTTTTCAGGACTATTACAACAACCAATTTTAGCAGACACAAAGAGGATTCTAAAATATGATACAAAAGGATATTCTCAAATCTAATTTGCAAGAAACATAAATGAGCATATATGGTTATTATTTAAAAGAATGGAATACTCATTTCCTACATAAGAAAGTATATGGATGGTTTTGTTTTTTTAATGTTTTAATTTCTCTTTTATAATCTTACTTTTTTTCCTGTAAAATAATATTCAGAATAAAATTTATTTTCATTAAAAATAGCAGCCTTGCCTCATTTCTCTTAACTTTAAAACTATTGGACTGTGTTTTTTTTCTTTATATCTACTTGGGTTCTACTCAGTGCTATGGAGCAATTTCTCCTTCCTCGCACTCCTCAGTCCCCTGCTGGGTTGAGTTGATTGTGGAGCACCCATTGATTTCAAAGGGAATTTTATACACCACACACCACGCAGCTCTGTGTGTGTGTGTGTGTGTGTTTGTGTGTGTGTGTGTGTGTGTGTATGTGCGCGCGTGTGTGTGCATACAGTCAAGTGATAAAGTGGCTGAGAATTACATACAGCATGTGCAAGGTGAAGATTAGAATAATAATTTCATCATTATCATTATTATTGCTATTTAAAATTTATGTAGCACCTTTACTCTGAGAAGCTCAAGCAACTTTATGAATTTTAAATTATCCAATGGGCTCTAATCTTAGCTACACCTCTATGTGCGGGGTAAGGTACAAAATTAGTAATGGATTTGAGTGACATATATTGCTAGAGAAATCTAATTCTATTGCTGTTTAGTTCTTTTCTGTTATTGGAAAATTGCATTATATTTTTGCCTAGAAACCTAGATAGCTATCTCATTATTTTTGTATTGGGTGGGGGAAGGGGGCATCTGCTATTTGTTTTCTAATATCTTTAGATGACAGTTCATCAACAGTAAAGAAAAAATAAACTGGCATTTGAGTGCAGAGGCATTTTTTTTTATTTTTAAAGTAAACTTTATTGCATGTGTTTGAGTTTTATAAAACCTCATGTCATAGGATACACATAGTAAAATATGCTATTATTTTCACAGATAATTTTTATTTATTTATCGCAATAATATGTCAAACTAAACTTTTATGCTTAAAAATTTGATTGTTGGGACCAGCAGTTAGCATAATGGTTATGTTGCTGGACTCCCATGTAGTTAACCGCAGTTCGAGTCCCAGACCCGTGGCTTAAACTTACACCGGCCATGTGTACGTGCATGCCCAAGACCCTGAGAGGAAAATAGAGGAGAAAGGATTGTGGAGTGGCCATCCCCCCTGGGAGGTGATTTCTCACTTTCTGTATCTCTCTGTACTTCTGGTGAGTACATGTGCCCTATAGCAAAACCTCTCCAAAAAAAAAAAAAAATGTTGTTTATATTATGAAGATTTATTAATACTGTGCTAATTTTACACCCAGTGCCTAAAAAGGAAATCTTGGTCCTTCAAAGTAAATAACTGAATTCAGTGTTCTGGCTTTGGGCCTATTTTACATGGAAGTACATTTCAAATTATTATAATGGATTATTTGATTTTATTCTTCTAATATAAAGTTATAGCAGACTGTACATATCATGCCTCTTGTAAGTAGAATGAATTATTAAAAATATTAATTCCTTTCAACAATTCACCTAAAAGCTGTAATATCTGACACCTTCTTTTTTAATTTAATCATTGCACTTCTTTACATTGTATGATGTGGTTTTTCCCAGCATGAATACAGTGTGTATTCATCAAATCAAAGACATTACCATATACATTACTATCAATAGATCACTTTTCATTTTGGTCTATTAAGTGTTTTGTTTGTCTTTTCTTCTGATCTCCTCTCTTCAAAATATAACCTGTGCTGGGAACCAGCAGTTAGCGTAATGGCTGTGTTGCTGGACTCCCACATAGTCGACCGCGGTTCGTGTCCCAGACCTGGTGGCTTAAAACTCACGCCGGGCGCGTGTGCGTGCGTGCCCAAGATCCCGAGAGGAGAATGGAGGAGAAGGGATTGTGGCGTGACCATCCCCCCTGGGGGGTGTTTTCTCGCTTTCTGTCTCTATGTCTCTCTCTGTCTGTCTGGCGAGCACACGCGCCCTACAATGAAAATCTCTCCAAAAAAAAAAAATATATATATATATAACCTGTGCTCTACTAAATTTAGATAGTGATTTCAGATATTTTTTGCTATATAATATACTGATTTTTTCCTAAGACTTTTATATTCTGCTTTTTTTTCCTATTATCGTCTAATAGTTTGAAAACATGTATTCATTTGGCAAAAACAAAAACATTAAAATTAAAAATAAGAAACACACATACAAGTGGTGTGGCCATTCTCTCTGGGAGATGATTTCTCTCTTTCTATCTCTCTATCTCTCCTGCAAATGCACGTGCCCTGTCTCTGGTGAATGCACATGCCCTGGGGCAAAAATCTCTCTACAAGAAGACATTCAAATTTTCTAGGAGACATTTAAAATATAACACATCAGAAGATAAATAAAGAGTTGTAATATGGTCCTGACTGCATGTTCTAAAGTTGCATTAGAAAAATTAAATATTTGTATGGGGCCAGCAGATGGCATACTGGTTACTTTACTGGACTCCCACATAGCTGACTGAGGTTCAAGTTTTGGACACGGTGGCTTGAGAAACACACTGGGTGTGTGTCCATGTTCATGCATGCCTAAGATCCTAGGAGAATGGAGAAGAAGGGATTGTGATGTGGCCATCCCTGCTGGGGGGTGGGGGGTGTTTCTTACTTTCTCTGTCACTGCCTCTGTCTCTCTCTTGAGTGAGCTCATGCACTCTAAGGTAAAAACTTCAAACAAAAGAAAAAGAAATTTTAAGGGTTTTGCAGTATAGTTAAAGAATGCAATTTGCAGGAGATTAGGGGAATAAGTGAGTAGTGTGGATAGGTTGGTAGAAAAACATTGTTGAGTATTGTAGCCATCTTAGATATTACTCCTTCACAATAATACAATCCTAAAAATACACTAAACTGTCTCACAAATCGGAAAGTTGAAAGTGAAGAAAGGTTAAGTAATTTGAAAGGGGTCATAGCTAATGAGTGATAAAAATAACATAATCCTCAAAATTCTCTTGCCCTCCTTTGACAAGGAGGTGGCAAATAGCATAGATTTGGACATGAAAGAATGTTTCTTGAAGGCTTCTAGAAACCCCAAAGGTGTGAATTACTAGTAAAACATGTAATTTTTCTACACCACTGCTATTTTATAGTTTAAAAATCATGTACGCTAATGTGCTTGATTGAACCAATATACAGTGTATTCTGGATGGGAAAAAAAAATGAAGCACTGTCACAAACAAAGCTTCCAAACTTTAAAAAACAAAAACAAAAACAAACAAACAAACAAAAAACTCTCTTCTGCAAACATTTTTTCCTTTTGTAACTACCTCACAGTGGAGTTTTATTTCTAAACCATTTTACATTAAACAAATGAGGTTTGCCAGAGTTTCCTATATGAACAAATAAATGTAATTGCAAATACCTCATTGAGTAGTGGTTTTGGCAATCAGTTTTTCTCACTCACCTGACCGCATGGATGCTTTCCAAATCATCTGATGGCCAAACTGCAAGGAAATATGTGGCATAGACATCCAAAGCCTCTAGGGTAGATTCTAAGCATTAAGTTTACTCTTGCCAAGGCTCTATTTTATTATTCACCATTTAAAAATTTTGCTTTCAGCCTATTTTTTTTTTGAGGAATCATCCCCAAATTAATACGGGTGCCACATAAATTTCTCATCATTGAAGAGTCTAGAGAGTAATATGGAAGAAATGCTGGGGAAGTCTTTTGGTCATAGTATATTAACAGCTCCAACATACAAGTTTCACATAAAGATGAAAATAAAATATACACACAGGTGTATATACATGTATGTGTATATATATATATATATATATATATATATATATATATATGTATATATATTGCACTTATACTGCTTTTCAGTTTATTTCCTTTTTATTTTTGAATAATATGAAATCCTGCACACACATATATATGCATATGTGTATATGTGTGTTATGAGTATTTGTGAGCTATGGGGTTATCGAGTTTTATTTTAAACACTTAAAATACCATTTGTAAGAGATAAAAAGTTTTACCTTTGTGTTGAGAATAAAATACGACAGAAACGGAAAGAATAGGGAAGTGACTGCTGCAACGGTCCAAGTGAGCACTGATGCTGCCTTGAGCAAAGGTGGTAGCAGTAGACTTGGTGAGAAATAAGTGGATTCTGGATATATTTACAATAAAATGTGTTGATATTTTAGTCTGTGGTTGCTAATGAGATTTGATGGTGGATTAAATAAAAAAAAAAAAAAAAGAAAAGTTACTTTTCTGACTTATAGGGTGACTGGTATAAGAACCGAGACAGGGAAGAGGAAGAGAAATGAAAGTTTGGAGTTTAGGGAGAAAAAAACGAGTGCTCCATTTTGGATGTTTCAAGGTAAAGACGTGTATTAAATAAGCAAGGGGAGGCATTGACTAGACAGTTAAATATGTGATCCTGGAGTGATGACTTTACAATCTGCATTTACAGGGATAAGACTGTAATAACCACAGAAGTGATCACAGTTAAAACAAACAAGCCAACAACAAACAAAAAGGAGAAAAAAAGAAGGCTGAGTGCTGAGAAGTGGAACATGCCTAGGTTTATGATAAATGGCAAAGAAGACGAGAAAGAGTAAACTGAGCTAGGAAGAGAACTAATTTTGAGTATTGTCCTGAATGTCAAACGAAGAAAATATTTCAAGGAGAAAGTGAGGTAAACACTATCAATATGTTGAATGAGATAAAAACTCAACATTGACCATGGATTGTGTGGCAATAAGAAAGTCATTTGTGACCTTGGTAAACACTATCATGATCCTCCATGACACCACTTGGTGTAATAAAGGAAAACTGAACAGGTTTGAAGAAAGGCAAGAATACAAGTGAAGAAAGCTTATCTAGGAAATTCTGTTTGAAGTGTTTCTCACGTTTGCTAGTGAGTCCATCCATAGATATGGTTATCCACTCATCATCCTGGTTGGCCATTGGACTACTATGGTAGACACAAGTTGTGATGCCAGATCCCACTTGAAGAAAGGATTTGCTGCACAGCTGTGAGAATGCAGTCAGAGGATGCCTCCAACTGTTGGCCTCCTCTGGTCTCTATCAGAAGCAGACAGTTGCCTCAACAAGGTCATGCCCTCGCTAGGGAAACCCACATCTGGTGACTTAGTGGGGCAGGGATTAATACCTGGTCAGTTCGGCCTAATGCAGAACAAATGTATTTTCGTCACTCTGAAACCCTCGACTGTTTAGGTCAAAGATAAGCTAGACCTCCATCATAGTTTGACTTCTCCTGCTGCCCAAGTTTGCTTTAGCCTCTCCTTTCACAGCTGTTGGTCTCTAATAAACACATCATACTACACTCTATTTTAGCATCTGCCTTAGGAGAAATGCAACCTGTGACAACTAACCAATGATTACCTTATTGTGCTTGTCTGTTCACGACTCTTAGTGCTGGCATACAGAACAATGTGAAGTCTAGTTCAACATGACATGGAAAAGACATTCGGTAGCATCCCCTTATTCATGGTTTTGCTTTTAGTGGTTTCAGTTACCTATAGTCAAGTGAGGTCTGAAAACAAGTGGGTACAGGACAATAGATATTTTGAGACAGAGAGAGAGAGACCACTTTCACATAACTTTTATTACAGTACATTATTATAATTGTTCTGTTTACTAATAGCTATTGTCAATTTTTGGGAGGGTGGGTGGGAGGTTTTTGCTATAGGGTGCATGTGCTCGCCAGAAAGACAGAGAGACAGAGAGAGAGAAATCACACCCCAGTGGGGATGGCCACGCCGCAATCCCTTCTCCTCCACTCTCCTCTCAGGATCTTGGACACGAATGCACATGCACTCGGAGTGAGTTTAAGCCACTGGGTTAGGGACTAGAACTGTGGTGGACTACATGGGAGTCCAGCGACATAGCCATTATGCCAACTGCTGGTCCCGCTATTGTTAATTTTTTACTGTGCTTAATTTGTAAATTAAAGTTTATCATAAGTAGGTATGTGTAAGAAGGAAAATATCATTATTGGTTTTAAGCATCCACTGGTGGTTTTGGAAAGCATCAAAGCACCCACAGATAAGAGGAAGCTACTGTAATTATAATCTCTCTTTTGGATTTTCTTTCCACCTCTGGGCTGCTATTTTTCTCCAGCAAAGGGATATAAATATAAAAGTTCTCAAACATTGCCCAATACTTTCTCAGCTCCAACAATTAATCTGTCGATTCTGTCACTTCTCCAGGTTGGATAGAAGAGAGGGGCTGGCAGGTGATGTAGTGGCTAAAAGTGCTGAACTCCCACATGGCTGACTACAGTGTTCAAGTCCCTGACTTGGCAGCTTGCTTTTTCACTTTCTCTCTCTGTTTTTCTCTGGTTAAAATGAAAAAAGATGCTAATAAATAAATAAATCTTAAAAAAATAAATGAAGAAGAGAAAGCTAACAGTCTACATTAGTTCACCTTCCTGCCAAAAAACTATTAGCAATATATTAAGAATGGATCAAGTTGATAGCAGATGGTATAGCAATTACATTGCTGGACTCCCACTGAATCCTGGACTCAGTGGTTTGAAAATCACACCAGACACATGTGTGTGTGTGCCCAAGATCCAAAGTGGGGAATAGAGGAGAAGGGATTGCAGCATGGCCAACCCTGTGAGGGTTGATTTCTCACTTTCTCTCTCACTGTCACTGTCTCTCTTCCCAAGAGTGTGCGTGTGGCACATGCTCCCTAAGGCAAACAAACAAACAAACAAAAAAACAAACAGAAAACAACAGCAACAAAAAACCTCTTTAAAAGCTGGGAAGACAGGACCAGCAGATGGAGTAATGTTTACATAGCAGGACTCCCACATAGCCAACCGTGGTTCAAGTCCCATATCTGGAGGCTTGAAACAGGACCAGCAGATGCTGGTGAATACTCGTAAAACATGTAATTTTCCCACAACACTGCTATTTTATGGTTTTAAAAAATCAGTACTCTCTTCTGCAAACATTTTTTACTTCTGTAATCACCTCGTAGAGGGGTTTTATTTCTAAACTATTTTACATTAAACAAATGAAGTTGCAAGAGTGTGTGTGTGTGCCCAAAATCCCAAGAGGAGAATGGAAAAGAAGGGATTGCAGTGTGGCAATCCTTCCTGGGGGGTGATTTCTCGCTTTATGTCTGTCAGTCTCTCTCTTTCTCTCCAGTGAGCAAACACATCCCATAGAAAATCTCCAAAAATAATAAAAAAAAAGATTGAATATTGCATATCTTTCGGTGGTCATTAAATAGCAGTAGGCCTTTGTATATTTTGTACTTCAGTCATGAAATACTAAGGATTTTTCAGGTCATGGCATTCAGAGAGTATTTTTTAATTGAATTTTTAATATTTGAATTGAATGCAAGTTCTACACTGTTTATCCCCACCAGAACAGTAGTCTTAATAGTTATTTGCCTAAAGAAACAGGTTTAGTAGAAAATTTGTTTTTGAGCAGTTAAAATTTAATTGGATAGTTTGAACTAAACTCATTTAAGGTTGACATTTTGTGTTTTCTTGTCATTCTTATCAATGAAATTTTGCCATAATAGCTGAATGTGACATCAAATGTATAATTGTAAGCCTGCAAAATAGGTACTTCATAAAACTGAAGGTACTCTTTTTGAAGAATATACTCTTTCTGAAAGCTCTAAGTATTTCATTAACCTCAGTCTACCACTAAGGATTCTCAATGTCAGCTGTGCAATTACTTGATAAAGGTGCCAGGAAGGGAACTCAAACCTTGGTAAAAGTTCTCAGCAATCCCCATGGTGTAGCAGTGAACAAACGATTCAATATCCTAGAGCCATCTCCTGGGAACGAGGACGAGAGGTAACACCAGGTGTTCCATTTAAATGAGATGGGCATGCCAGTTAACTGTTATTGGGAGTCATTCAAACCCACTGAACTAGGTCTCTGCCTTGCTGATTATGCCAACCAAGCAGGCTTGCCATTTTACAGGGTAATACATAAGTGGTACTCTTTTAATTGAGGCATTAAATTTCTTAGTCCATTCTGTACAGCAACTTATAGTGTAAAAGTTCATTTTCTTCTTCCCTCACTATACCAGTTTTCCAGTATGAATTCTTGGACCTCAATAATTCCTAGTTGGAAAGTGATTTCTTTATCCTTCTGGTGTCAATTTCAATGGGACCACTGAGAATATATTGTTGAACACTTCCCTACAGAGATCCATTTTTTTTTTCTTTGAGAAGTTTTTGCTTATAGGGTGGTTGCACTCGCCAGACAGACAGAGAGAGACAGAGACAGAAAGCGAGAAATCACTCCCCAGGGGGGATGGCCATGCCGCAATCCCTTCTCCTCCATTCTCCTCTTGGGATCTTGGGCACATACGCACACATCCCCAGTGTGAGTTTAAGCCACCGGGTCCGGGACTCGAATCGCGGTTGACTACGTGGGAGTCCAGCGACATAGCCATTACACTAACTGCTGGTCCCAAGGGATCCATTCTTAAAGTTCTCAGTACCACTTGATAAGCCAGTATCAGGGAACTTGTTCAAATTCTATGTACATACTCCTATGTTAAAAACATTAACTCTTTGGGGTCCAGCAGATGGTGTAATGGTTATGTTGCTGGACTCCCACCTGGTTGACTGTGGTTTGAGTCCTGGACTTGATGGCTTGAATATCATGCTAGGCACATGTGTGTGCATACCCAAGATCCGAGGGTTACAATGGTGGAGAAGGGAGTGCAGCATGGCCATCTCCTCTCAGGGGTGATTTCTCATTTTCCCTTTCACTGTATCTGTCTCTTTCTCTCTCTGGTGAGTGCATGTGCCCTAAGGTCAAAGTCTCTAAAAAAATGTTAACTGTCTGGGTCATAGGATTATAGATAATTTTCATTTTCCTTCTATGAATAATCTTTATATTTGAAACATGAACATGTGGCGTTTTTCTAATAAGACAAATATATATATATATATATATATATATATTATATATATAAATTCAGAAATGCTTCTTCCTTAATTGACATATTTAAATGAGAATAATAAATTTTATAAAAAAAGATTTAGAAACCAGAACTGATAGGATAATTACTTTTTTTAAAAAGTAGCATGGAATGAAAAGCAGAGTAACTAGATTTCTTTCTTCTATAAATTGTTTAGATATCATTACCACTGGGTTTTTGTTTTCGCTCACATTTCCCTCAGCAATAGTGCTTGTTATGCATCTGTTTCTCTTACAAGAAACACAGATAATAGACACAGAACGTCTTACAGTAAAAAGAAAACTTATATTTCAGCAGTACTCTCATCTTTATTTTACAGATGATGATACTTGAGCTGCAAGAGTTTATGTCCTGGTGGCAGAGTTGTCTCTTGATTTGTACTCAAGTTTATTGAACTACAGTGGATGTTGCTGCTTAATTTTTGGATACTGGGAGCTGTAGCTACTGCAAAATTATTGTTGTGGTATGACATTGTTGCTTTGACGGTGTTAGTGTGACCTCTCAATTCATTTCTCAGGTGCAAACACGTGGTTCCATTGTTAACCTTTCCAGAGGTCACATGCTGACCCAGGTAGAATACTTGAAAACATTTTTTAATCAGGAGCTAAATCTCATTCATTTCCCCCTCATTCATACCTGTGACAAAGAGTCTAATTTATTTTATCGTATATAGTAATATGAGCTACCCACCCTGGTAGCTCAATAAGAAAAAGAAATATGACATGGAAGTATGAAATATGAGTCTGAAATTTTAGCAGTAATAGAAGAATGAGCGAGAAGAATGGCTTGTCATTTATCCTGGTTTTTGTGCAGCTGCAAAGACCCATTCCAACAGATGCAGCTGTTTAGGCCTGCTTCGCCTTGTCATTTTTCCAGCAGCATTTCCCTTAAAAAGTGTCATCAACTATTATGATCATCCATCTTCTGTAAAAATAGAGTGGGTTTAATTTGAACGAAGTTACTTCTCATGACTGTCTTCTCACAATAGCACGATGAAACAAAGGAAAGTTTTGCATCCTTCTCACCAACCTCTTGGCTGTGGCATTCACTGGCTGTGCTTTTCATGATCTCACGGTGGATTGGTGGCGCCAGAGAGTGTATAGGCAGGTTCTGCCAACTTCCGTTTGTGTGAACCCATCGAAGCTAACCTGCTGTTAAAAGGCAAGATGGCACCATGTTTTTGTTTTTGTTCTTGTGCCGCATGTGGCAGAAGATATTTCTTGAGTTTATTCATTCAAAAAGAAAGAAATTAGTCACCCTGTCCAATCTCTTAGCTGATAGTGCCCTCATTCTTTTTTATTCCAGGTTCATTGGGCCATACCGTGACGTAGCAGCCAGCAATATTTTGTTTCCGTAGTAGGGAGATGTGGAAGATGAGAGTACTCAAAAATTTGATTTGTTAATGTGTATTTATTTTTGATGATGTCAAATGTACCAGATATGGAGGCATTGGAGAGTCCCTGTGTAGTTTTCTTTTCTATTGAGATCTTGAACTAATTGACCCTCCAGGGGGGATAATAAGATAGTAAGGTAAGTACATGAAAGCCAAGACAGCATCTTTATTACTGTTTTGTTTGTTTGTTTTTTAGAGATTTTTTGCTATAGGACGCGTGCGCTCGCCAGACAGAGAGAGAGAGAGACAGAGAGACAGAAAGCGTGAAATCACCCCCCAGTGGGGGATGGCCATGCCGCGATCCCTTCTCCTCCATTCTCCTCTTGGGCTTGGCACACACGCACACGTGCCCAGCGTGAGTTTTAAGCCACCGGGTCCGGGACGCGAACCGTGGTTGACTACATGGGAGTCCAGCAATATAGCCATTACGCTAACTGCTGGTGCCAGCATCTTTATTACTGTTAAAGGATAGGTAGTTTGCATTTATGCACAATGTGGTGTTGCAGAAGTTAAAGCCTTAGAGGTACAAGAGGGCTGGGCTAGAGCAGGCCTCTTCCATCTTCTCTGGGAGACACTTTACAAATTTGTAGTATATAGGGGCAGCTTGCTTCCAAGAAGAGGAATAGAACAATCCTGTCTACTTGTGAAATTCTTTATTCAAAGGGGCCAGAAGGTGACGTAGTGTTTAATGTACTAGACTCCCACCTGGTCAACCCATGATTCAAGTCTTAGACCTGGAGTCTTGACTCTCATGCCAGGCACATGTACATGTGTGCCCAAAATCCTGAGAGGAAAATGAAGGAGAAGGGATTGTGATGTGGCCACCTCCCCTAACCTCTTGCTTTCTGTCTCTCTGGTGAGGGCACACACATTATAGCAAAAATCTCTCAAAAACAACAACAAAAAAATTCATTCAAATTTATAATTAGATGAAAAGCAAAAGAGGGGGTGAGGTAGGCCAGGGATGTTATAACTTCTTGATCATGGAAAGGAATATTGGAAATGAAGCATTCATGTCACCATTTTGCTGAACCTATCCAAAACAGGACATGCTATTTTAAAAGTAATGCTTTGCCATTTTATCCAATGTTATTTATGTTATGTTCTTTAATATAAAACAGCATTTACCCTTCCATGTTTATTACTTTATTTGATTTGATTTCTTTCCTAAAATAAATGCTCAGTTTAAGACATTTAGGGAGAAAAAAAAAAACAAATACGAGATGGGAGCTAAATAGTGGTGCAGTGGTAAAACACAACACTCGGTGAGGCGATCCCATCTAGGAAGGTTTCTGGTTCGAATATGAAGACTCCCCTGGGTGCTCAGGGGCTGGTGAAGGCTGCAGTGGATGGTGGCATCAGAATCCTATTGAAGGTACAATCATTATCACTCTGTCTCTGCCTTGGTCATGGAATAAATAAATAAATAAATGAGCTTATTTTAAAAAAGCAGAATAATAACAAGAAAAACACCTTCTTTATCATGACTGACTGCCAGGTAGAGCAGTTCGTGCCAGTTGGCAACAATATCTTATATGTCACTGTTCCGTGGTATAAAGAATTAGGGGACGTTCTGATCATATCCAGAGTTGCAGTAAATGTCTGAATCTGATTTATTTATCTTCTTGAGAACTGCAGATGGTCCAGTCTCCCTTTCATTGCCTTTGGGATCAATTCATTTCCTGAGCTGATGGAACTAACTAGCCTGCTCTTCTTGGTGCACCTGTCCCCACTGACTGAAAAGATTGCTGATTTGCCATCCACATTCTTCTTAGGGTCTTACGGCAGATGTTTGTAGTATCTGTCCAAGGTTAAATTCTTGGGGGAAAACAAAAGACCTGAATTGTACTTCTGATTAGAATGAATATGCTCATTTATATGGAAAGATAAACTCCCCATTAAATTTTACTTCATAGAAGCTTTTGTCTTATTTTTGAATCTTGATCATTTTGCAATTTTTGTAGGTTCAATATAGCCCAATATTTGAAATTCACATGGTTCAAACCAATGTTAGCTGAATTCATTCAACATTGAAAATGACGATGCTTAAGAGATGAATGTAAATTAATTAAGTAAAAAAAGTTTCAGGAGAAAAAAACCCACAAAAACTTTTTCTTGAAATTAAAAAATATACATTAAAAATACCTATTTGATGACTGCAGTAAGCTATTTAGCCCCAGCTAGGTGCTACTTTATAGTTTGTTTGTTCTACTCACTGAGGTTTATGCCTAAAGTCAGACTTGTGTTCATGGATCTGTATATATAAGGTGTGCTTGCTATTGAAAATATTTAGATTAATTAAGATCTTTAGTGAATCAATAAAATGTGAGGGGGAAAGGCATACAAAGCAACCATGGATACCAGAAGCAAGGTGGGAGGAGGGTGGGAGATGGAAGTGGGTGAGAGATAGGGAATCAAGGATGGGAAAAAAGCAAGATAGACAGGAAACAAGAAATGGAAAATTATTTGTTGACATTAACATGTATGTTGATGCATTTGATGGAGCCAATATACAGTGTATTCTGGATGGAAAAAATCTCATTTTGTATGCGGTAATGATGTATAGTGAATGAATGTAAATAAATCTAAATAAAAAAAAGAAAATGTGCTATATACATGCACTAAAAAGCTTTAAATGTTTGTGTTTACATGTGTACATTCACACATATAATCACATAGATGTGTGCATCATTTAATGTATATGCACTATATATGCGATATTTAAGGTATGTGTATTATTTATTACACATGTAGCACTAAAGCTTTCATAGTGTATAGATAGCGTATTGTGACTATATTAAATAGATGCCACATAATTTATGGAAAACATATGACTTAAAGGTTAATTGCAATGTGAAATATTAAATTATATCAAAGGAATTTAGTACTTTATTTACTTACAAGGCAGTAATGGCAAAGGTGGGCTAGCAGGTGGCATGGAGGTTAAGGCAGCTGGATCCCACATGGCCAACTTTGTGGTTTGAGTTCTGGACCAGTTGGCTTGAAAATCACACCGGGCATGCCTGTGTGCCTGCCCCAAATCCTAACTGGAGAACAGAGGGGAAGGGATTGTAATGCCATCTCCCCTGGGAGGTGATTTCTCACTTTTCCTCTCTTTCTCTCTCTGCCCTCTGTATTTCTCTAGAGTGTGCATGTGACCTGTAGCAAAATAAAAATAATAATAACAACAACAATTTCAAAGACAAATAATGTCTTAGTATTATTAATGAACATAGTGTTGAACTTTCAGAGTACAAAGTGATTTTGAAATGTAATGAACCTCAGTGGGTTGAGTTCCATGTTTCTGAACTATGAAACATGAATACATGGGCTAATGAATAATTTCTCCTGATAAATAATCAAATACCATGGACACTTAAAAATATTTGAGAAGGATAATGTATTTTGTATTCATAATTTACTTACATTTACTTATTGTTCTACATACTACCTTTAGAATCTTGCAATAAGAAATGTCTTGGTAATTTCCTTTAATAAAAGGTCTATGAAGAGTAGGAATATTTGGAATACTCTTGGTATCAGAATTGGTCAAATTTTCATTCAAAATGGCAAATGGAAAAATTGCTTAATTTTGTAATCTTCTCAAAATGAGGTAGTCGATCCTGTTGAGGAAGATCTTAACCTGTTATTTGTCTAAATACTATCATTCATGGATACCATCTCATTCAAGTGCTTTCTGTCCTTGGTAGACATGAAGGACAGATAATGCACCACATATCTACCCAAGTTACTTCCCTGTGCTCCTGCAACCTGATAGGTTATTCAGGAGCATGTTACGTCATAGCCAGTAAAAATCTGACCAACTCTCTTCCCTGAAATGTCACCAGTGTCATGGCCTTTACCAAGCCAACTGTGAGACTGGGGATATTTTATAAGAGTTCAGTGCAGAGTGTGTGAGCCCCTAGTGTGAAAATGGTTCCTTTATGGCTGTGTTTTCTGATTTAATGCTTTCTGGTTTTGCTACTTATAATTCATTCCTAGGTTTCTTCTGAAGTTTTCAAGATCCTGTCCAACTTGAATACCACCTCTCTGGGGAAAACTTGCTGGATCCTCTTTTATGCTTTGCCAACATTGTTTTTAAAAACCCTACAGAGTTCTACTGAAAGATGTTGCTTTCAAACGACTCTTGCCACATTGTATGTTTACTTTCATTGTCACTCCGATCACATTCGGCTTTTGTTAGTTTTATGTGCACTGTAAACTGTTGAGTTGCTGAAGGGGTGGGAAGAGTGGAAAAATGTGCATGTTTTGGATTAAAAGAGATCTAGGTTGAAATCCAGGTTGACATTTGGAATCTTTAGTAATTTATCTTGTCCATAGTTTCCTCATTTCTAAAATGAGGGGGGACATGCTTTGTTGTTTACTTTTTTTTTTTAAAGAGGTTTTTGCTATAGGGCATATGTACTCACTGGAGAGACAGAGAGAGACAGAGAGACAGAAAGCAAGAAATTACTCCCACCCTCTAAGAGAATAGCCAAGCCACAATCCCTTCTCCTTCATTTCCCCTTGGGATCTTGGTCATGCACACATACGCAGCCAGCATAAGGTTTAAGCTACCGGGTCCAAGACTTGAACTGTAGTTGACTATGTGCAAGTCCAGTGACATAACCATTATGCCATCTGCTGGCCCCATTTACTTGGTCTTTATATGAGTCTTTTTTCCTGTAAAGCACATGGTACCTATTAAGTACTTTATAAATGTTTAGTCTGTTTATTTTTTCTCCTTACCTGAGAGCTGGTATTATGTTTTTATTCTTCATATACTCTCACAGAAATGTCTAATCAATTAATTTGGGTTTCTAGGGAAAAAAATTAAAATCCTTCTTCCTTTTGTCATTACTAGAATGGAGAGTTATTTTCATTATTATCAATACTCCAAATTTGAGAATCATTCCATTCAAAATATTACAAAGTTGAGCAAGCAGAAGTTATCCAAGAAGAAGGGCAATAGGAAAGGTCCGAGAGGACAGCCATCCAGTCCTGAAGGGAAGAAAATTCATAGTTCTTCTCAGAAACTTTAGAAAATGCAGCAAATATGCTAGGGTACTTAGAGGAGGAAGTGGGAAGATAGGCAGACTAGATCACAGATGGCCTTTGTAGACATATTAGAGTTTCCAACATGCTCCTCAGGGATATGAGAAGCTATTGAAATATTTTAAATTTCCAGATAGCAAACAGATACACAAATTTGTAATAATTCTTTCAGTTGCAAAGTAGAGAAAATGTGGGCGGTAAGTAAAAGTGATAATAGGCAGATTACAAGGATGCTATCATATCAGTGCAAGAGATATTACAAATACAGCGTATATATACATGTATAAATACATGTGGCTATGTTCAAATACACATATATAAACATAAACGTAAATTATCTGCTATGAAGAATTGGATATGGTCCGTCTCCCAAAGATTCATGCTTGGATCCCAATGTAATGGTGAGGAGAAGTGGTGATAAATTTGGAGGCAGGCACTCTTGGTCTACATTTGTATGATGGGGCATTGCCATCATCAATAGATTAATATCATCTTGCAGGAGGTAGTGTGTTCTTGCTCTCTGAGAAATGAGTTCCTTGAGACAGATTGTTACAAAAGTAAGATGGCTGCATGAAGGTCGCCCTTCCTCTTTGCATGAGCCAGCTGAACCTTCTTGTCTTTTCCATGTTGTGATGCAAAAGAGTCTGACTTGAAGCCAGTTCCACAACTCTGGGCTTTCTGGCCACCAAATCATAAACTCTATAAACTTCTATTCTTATTAAATCACCCAGTTTTAGGTATTTCTCTTTAGCAACACAATAATGGACTAAAACTCTACCTTAATTTCAACTGCTTCTCTCTGAAGAGTGCTGTAATAGTTTACTTACTTTCTTTTATATTTTAATTCTGATTTTCCACCTAATAATTAGTTATTATAATCATAATAGTTATATAATTGTGTTAATGAAATATAAGTTTATGTAGATTCCCTTGCATGCTTTATTTTACTAATAATTATACTTGTACAATACTGTCTTTGACAATTATATAGAACTATTTTACTTAGATGTGCAGTATTTTATTTAACCCTTTCTATATACTTTCTTTTTGAACATTTCTGCTTCTTTTCAGAAGTTTGCTGTTCTCTTAATGTTTGAAGTGCTCCTGTTTATACTTTGTTTTCCCATGTTCTTTCCCAGGCTACATTGAATAATATATTTATTTTTACTGTGGTCATTTATTTTGTTTTCATTTGTGTTTCTGGAACAGAGTCAGCTCTCTGCCCAGTGATACAGTGCTCAAATACTCTTCTCTAATGTACTTCTCTCTTCTGCAGTTGAGCATCTGTATCTCTTTTCTACCCAATCTTAAGAAGTAAATGAAAACCTGTAATTACAGCAAATGCTGCTACAAGTGTTATCTATCTCACTAAGTACCTGAAATAAGCCTTTTATGTGGGGAATAAGCAAGCAACTCCCAAAGACTAGCCACCAGCACATTTAGTTTGCTAACATACAGTTCTCCATTCAACCCAGCGCTTTGTAATTTAGTAGATCTGGATGGAACCTGGATATATGTGCTTTTAACAGTCTTTGCAGATGATTTTAAAGCTTATAAACATATATGATCTGGTAGATTTGTTTACTGTACCAGTCATTATTTTAAGCACGTTAGACATTCTAATTTATTCTATCCTTAAAACCCTATAAATACTTCGAATATTACTATTACTTCCTATTTTACAAGTGAGGAAATGAGGTATTAAATATTTTTAGAATTATTTTATTCATATTTATTAATTTTTTTTTGAGAGGTTTTTGCTATAGGGCATGTGTGCTCACTGGAAAGACAGAGACAGAGAGACAGAAAGTGAGAAAGTGAGAAATCATCCCCCAGGGAGGATGGCCACGCCACAATCCCTTCTCCTCCATTCTCCTCTTGGGATCTTGGACACGCACGCACACGTGCCTGGTGTGAATTTAAGCCACCAGTTCCAGTACTCGAACTGTGGTTGACTACATGAGAATCCAGCGACATAGCCATGACACTAACTGCTGGTCCCATTTATTTATTTATTTTTATTTTACTGCAGTCGGGGAGAGAAACTGAAAAAGCAAGCCACCAGGTCCAGGACTTTAATTGTAGTTGGCCATGTGAGAGTTCAGTGCCCTTAACCACCATGCCATCTGTTGGTCCCAGAGGTATTCATTTTAAACAGTTAATAAGTGATGGAATGGGGCCTTACCCCCAGGTAGTTTGATTCTGGAGTCAGACTTCTAACCACTATTTGATCTGACTTCTAGAAAGTTCCTTTCAGTATGTATTAGACTACTAAGAATTTGCTTTCACTATCTTGGCAGGTATTTTATGAATTTTATATTACAGAGAGAAGATTGCAGGTAAAATTATTAGGGAGCATGGGAAGGTAGATTAACTTGGTAGAATAAAGGTCAGAGAAATAATGTTTTGTTGTGACCACATACAGCTTTGGAGGGATTAAGAAAGTGAGCTGCTGTTTTCTTGTGTATAAATGCATCTCTGAATCAGGGATTATGCTCTAGTCTGTTATGTTGCTAGTAAAAGAAAATAACCAAGTCTGGTCAGTTTAAGAGAGTAGAGGCATATTTAGCTTATGGTTTAAGGTCGAAGTTACGAGTTCCAGTAGCCAAATGTGGTGGGAGTCTTGCAGAGTCCTGAGATATCACATTGCAGGACTAGAGCAGAGCAGAGTGGCTGTAGCCAGCAGGGTGTTCATCCATCCACATATGTCATCCTCGGTCTCGCTTTCTCTCCTTAAACACTCACCAGGAGTCAATCATAGAGGCTCCACCCGAGCATTTAAACTCACAAAGGCTCTGCATGTTGGCACACAAAGGTGTTAAGTTTCTTCTTAATAGCTTCACAATCAAATCTCAAGACATAATTTTTTGGGACTCCAACTTTAGCAGGCTATATGGTGAGGGATGTGCATAGCATTGTCCAATGACTTACTTTCATTTTTGTAAGAGAAACGTTTGCTAAAGTATGCGTGTGCTCACCGGAAAGACAGAGATAGAAAGCAAGCAAACACCCTCTCGAGTAGATGGATATACTGCAATCCCTTCTCCCTCATTCTCCTCTAGTTTTGGGGGCACACACACACACACACACACACACACACACACACGCTTCATGTGATGTTCAATCCTCTGGGTCCAGGGCTTGAGCCATGGTTGACCATGTGGGAATTTAGTGCCTTAACCACTACGTGCCTGCTGGCCCCTGTCCAATGACTTTTAAGCAGTTTCTGTTTCACAATGTGAATTATAGTCTAACCATGAAGCTGAAACTTTGTTTGTAAAAATTGACAAATTTGGGAGTCACATGGTGGCACAACAGTAAAATGCTACACTTGGGGAGGCAATATCCCATGTCAAGGTTCTCACTTCAAGTGCATTAGATCTCTCTGGCTATGGCAAGAATGTACATGCCCATAGTTCAGGGTTAGCAGAGGTTAGATATGGATCATGGCTTCCAGACTTTATAGAGGGTATGTCTCTCTCTGTCTCTCTCATTCATGGAAGAAATGAATAAGTAAACTTTAAAAATACTACAAGCTTTTGGGGCCAGCAGGTAGTGTGGTGGTTAAGGAACTGGACTTCCACATGGCCAACCACAGTTTGAGTCACAGACCTGGAAGCTTGAAAATCATACTGGGCACATGTGTGTATGTGCTCAGAATCCTGAGAGAAGGGACTCAAGTGTGACCATCCCCCCCAGGGTGTAATTTCCTATTTTTATTCTCACAGTCTGTCTGTCTCTCTCTTTTGGGAAAGTGCATGTGTCCTATGGCAAAAACATTAAAAAATACACACACAAAAAAAACCTGTCAACTTTTACTTAGTACTTACCTTTACTAGTAAGTACTTTATTTATTTATTTAAATTTTGTTTTTGTTTTTGTTTTTTGTGTTTTTTTTTTTTTTGGTTTTTGTCATTTGTCAGAGAGAGAGAAAGTGAAAGGGAAAGTAAGAAATTACCCCCACCCCCACCCCCCTGAGGTAATGGCCATGTCACAATCTTTTTTCCTCCAATCACCTCTCAGCTATTTGGGTACACACGTATACACACACAAAATAATTTTCAAGCCACCAAGTCCTGGACTTGAACCGCAGTCAGCTATGTGGGTGGGAGTCCACCACCTTAACTACCATACAACTTGCTGGCCACATCTTCATCTATGTATTTTAAACTTCCTATTATATGACACAGATCACTAGTATTCACTGGTCAATTATCAGGCTTCATCTGATTTGACAGATCAGTACAGTTGACACATTCAATAACTACCTCTTTTACTGTTTTATTGGCCTCAGTAACATTAGTAAGTCTTTTACTAAAGTAGTCTTTTCGTTGTTGTTTTCTTGTGTCCTTTGTTTTTGTTTCGTCAACTTCTCATTCCCTCTAGATTGCAATCCCAAGGTCTTGCTACCATCCATGTACATTCATCCCTTTTGTCATCTCATCCAGTGTTATGACTCTAAATGCTATTTATATGCTAATTATTTACTGCTATTTCTTTGAGTCAGACTGCTTCCTTGAACTCTAGAGAGGAGCACAGAATTGATCTTGTGAATATCCTTGTATATTATTCTAACTTATCCTATAAAGTACTTTTCCCTCAGATTTTTTATCTCAGTTTATGACTATTTAATCCTTCCAGAAACATCAATTTTTAGTTCAACTAAACCTTCATCAAATCCTATCATATACCATAAAATACAAGAGAACTTTAAGAAGTTTGTGAAAAATGGAATTAATGTCTTAGTTTATTTTGGAGCAATTTTTTAAAATTCATGCATGATTTTTCATAATGAGCATTTTTTTTTGAGATTTTTTTTTTGCCATAGGGTGTGTGTACTCGCCAGACAGAGAGAGACAGAGAGACAGAAAATGAGAAATCACCCCCCAGGGGTGATGGTCACGCTGCAATCCCTTCTCCTCTGTTCTCCTCTTGGGATCTTGGGCACGCACGCACACGTGTCCAGTGTGAGTTTTAAGCCACAGGGTCCGGGCCGCAAACCGTGGTAGACTACGTGGGAGTCCAGCGACATAGCCATTATGCTAACTGCTGGTTCCCCATAATAAGCATTTTTATAAACTTTTTGAAGACATATATATATATATATATCCAGAATAACAACACTTTTCAGCCTGTCAGTACCATTTGGGTCCATTCCTCAATTAAATTGTTGGGATAGGTTCCTAACTGGCTTTTCTCTTTCTATCCTTAAAATCTATCTTGTTCCCCACACAACAGCTAGAGCAGTATTAAGACATATGTCAGAGTCATATTACTTTTCATCTAAACCTGCCAAGGAACGGTTAATTTATTCAGAATAAAAAACCTAAGTCCTTCAAAGGCCTACAAGACCACACCCAATCTTCCAATCAACCTCCCTAACCCAATACCATGCTCTCCTCCCTGACGTTTTCTGTATTACCCTCTTTCTTACTTCACTTAAACTACAGTGACTTTATTACTGTTCTTAGCATGTGCTAGTGCACCACTGCCTCATAGTTTTGTCACGAATCCTTCCACCTGGAATTTTCTTCCCCAGTTAACTTACAGGTCAATGCCTACTGCCTCATCTCTTTCTGGATTTTGCTTTTTTTTTTTTTATTAAGAATTATTTTATTTAACTTTATTTATCCATTTATTTATTTATTTTTTTTAGTTTGACCAGGGAGGGACAGAGTGAGAAATAGAAAGAGGAAATTAGAAAGCAAGCCACTAAGTCTGGGACTTGAACCATGATCTCCTGTGTGAGAGTCCAGTGCCCTTCACCACCACGCTATCTGCCAGCCCTTCTTTTTGGGTTTTCATCTCCAGTGAGATCACTAACAAACACACTGCTGAAAACTGACTCCCAATGGTATTGCTATTCATCGAGTGGATTTTATGGTTATTTTTCAAAATAGATAAATGAAATTAAGCCTCCATCAGCACTCCTGATATATTTTTCAAAAAAGGGCTTATTTTGAAATTAATGCTTTTTCTTTATTCTTCTTTTTTTAGAGGTTTTTGCTTTAGGGTGTATGTGCTTGCCAGAGAGAGAGAGAGAAAGAGAGGCAGTGAGAGAGAAAGTGAGAAATCAGCCCACAGCGGGGATGCCATACTGAAATCCCTTTTACTCCATTCTCCTCCTGGGAGCTCGGGCATGCACACACACTCATAAGGCGTGAGTTTCAAGCCATTGGGTCCAGTAATGGATCCACAGTTGGCCATGTGGGAGTCCTAACTACTACACCATTTGCTGACCCAAAAATTAATGCTAATTTCTACATGGCTTCTTATATTTTATTCATTTGTTTATTTTACTGCTGTAGGTGGTTTTAATAACATAATGATATTCTATCCAACCAAATTGCAACATAGAATTAAGAAAACTTATTTTTAATTAAAGGGATGGTGGTCCTGGCAGGGAAACTATCTCATGTCTAAATTACTGGGCTAACATCCATAGAAAGTAAGGTAATGCAATATAACTTTTACAAAGATTATTAACCAGTGTATCTAGGTATACATTTTCATAGATATATTCAGATTATTTGATGATATGTGTCTGAAATCTTTGACTAATTGCAACAATTAGCAATTTACTTTCTCTCTCTCTCTCTCTATTTTTTTTTTTCTTTCTGGATATAGATTATAAAATAGAAAACCTCGTCATTTCATCCTGGCCCTCTTCTCTAGACTTTGTGGAATCAGAGCCATTTGTAATTAGGTGAAGCAACAATTTGTACTCTTGACTTCTAATACTTTCAGAATGTATCCATCTCATACTTTGTCATCACATTTTAGAGTTTTTGTCTTTTTTAAATAAGCGTATATGACATTTCTTAAGATGGAGTAATTAAGACAAACAATAAACACATGCCTTGCACACGAAGGAAGTAAGACAGCAGGTGAGGAGATACGTGTGAGAAAGGACTGTTGCTAGTACTTGAAACATGTCAACTGTGATTGAAGCGAACATTTTAGCTCAGGTGGCCACGTAGGATCTGGTTTCCTTTGCACAGCACCTAACCTCTGTGCCCTGGGATAAGGCCAGTTTTCTTTTCTTCTAATATCCTTGGTTCCTGTATTAAGGTAATGCTGTCTTCCTAAAATGAGTTTTAAAACATGCCCTTTGTTTCTCTCTTCTGGTAAGAGATTGTAGAGAATTGATTTAAACCCTCTTTTAGGGACCAGTAGTTAGTGTAATGGCTATGTCGCTGGACTCCCACATAGTCGACCGCGGTTTGAGTCCTGGACCCTGTGACTTAAACTCACGCCGGGCGCGTGTGCCTGCTTGCCCAAGATCCCGAGAGGAGAATGGAGGAGAAGGGATTGTAGTGTGGCCATTCCCCCTGGGAGATGATTTCTTGCTTTCTGTCTCTCTGTCTCTCTCTGTCTGTCTGGCGAGCACACACACCCTGTAGCAAAAACCTCTCCCCCCCAAAAAAAAAGAAAAATAAATAAATAAACCCTCTTTTAAATATTTGTTAGGCTCTAGCAGTAGCTTCATCTTAGACTACTGCTTTTGTTTTGTAATATTATTTATTATTGATTTAATTTCTGTAATATATATAGACAGATTCATTGTTTACTTCTTATGTGATTTATGGTAGATTGTATTTTTTTTTTACAGGGAATGGTTATGATCTATTTCTTTCTCCTCCATTATCCTCTTAGGATTTGGGACACTCTTGCATATGTGCCCAACTGTGTTTTTCAAGCCCCTGGGTGTTGGACTTGAACAGATCCAAGTCAGCCATAGGGGATCCAACATGTTAACCACCATGCCACCTACTGGTCCTACATCATTTGTATTATCAAACTTTTAAAAATAGAGTTGTTTGTAGTATTTCTTTATTATTCTTTATATAACTATAAGATCTAGAGTTATATTTCCTCTTTAATTTCTGACATTAGTATATTGTATTGCCTCTTTTTTTTTCTTAGTCATCCTGGCAAGAAGTTTATTAATTTTATTGATCTCTCTCTCTCTCTCTCTTTTTATGAGAGCATTTCTTTTTAATTTTTAATTTTTTTTTGCTATAGGGTTTATGTACTTGCTGGAGAAACAGAGAGAGACAGGAGACAGAAAGCAAGAAATCACTCACCAGGGAGAATGGCCATGCTGCAATCCTTCGCCATTCTCCTCTCAGGATCGTGGGCATGCAGACATATGTGCCCAGTATGAGTTGAAAGTCGCCAGGTCCCAGATTGAACCGAGGTCAAATACAATGGAGTGTAGCACTGTAACCGTTATGCCATTTGGTGGTCCCAATTTTATTGATTTTTTTTAAAGAAAAAATTTGTTTTTATATTTTTCTCTTGATTTTCTGTTTTTAATTGCAATGCTTTCTTTCTTCTTTTTTTTTCTTAGTCATCCTGGCAAGAAGTTTATTAATTTTATTGATCTCTCTCTCTCTCTCTCTTTTTATGAGAGCATTTCTTTTTAATTTTTAATTTTTTTTTGCTATAGGGTTTATGTACTTGCTGGAGAAACAGAGAGAGACAGGAGATAGAAAGCAAGAAATCACTCACCAGGGAGAATGGCCATGCTGCAATCCTTCGCCATTCTCCTCTCAGGATCGTGGGCATGCAGACATATGTGCCCAGTATGAGTTGAAAGTCGCCAGGTCCCAGATTGAACCGAGGTCAAATACAATGGAGTGTAGCACTGTAACCGTTATGCCATTTGGTGGTCCCAATTTTATTGATTTTTTTTAAAGAAAAAATTTGTTTTTATATTTTTCTCTTGATTTTCTGTTTTTAATTGCAATGCTTTCTTTCTTACTTTCTTTTTATTTTTTTGGAGAGGTTTTTGCTATCGGGCTCTTGCACTTGCCAGAAAGACAGAGAGAGAGAGAGAGAGACAGAAAGCAAGAAGTCACCCTGGCCACACAGTGATCCCTTCTCATCCATTCTCCTCTCAGGATCTTGGGCACACATACAAACGCGCCCGGCGTGAGTTTAAGTGTCACCGGATCCAGGACTCAAACCACAGTCGACTACATGGAAGTCCAGTGACATAGTCATTATGCCAACTGCTGGTCCCACAATGCCTTCAACTGTAATTTTTAATTTTCTTTTCTGCTTATTTTGAATCTAATTTCTTCTCTTTTTTTCATCTTTTAAAGAACAAAGTTCAGATTTTTGACTTTAGACTTTTCTTTGTTTTCAATACATGCATTTAGTGCGATAAATTTCTCTCTAACCACACCTTTTGATGGACTCCTTGCAGTTTTAACTCCTATTTTGACACTCTGCTATTATTAACTTAGGGATTAAGGATTATAATGTTTTCATGGAAAATTGACTTCTTTATTTATGCTCTCCTTCATCCTTTAAAAATATTTTTGCGCTGAAGTATGCGGTGACTTAAATTAGTATGCTGTTTCTGCATTCTTCTGATTGATGTTAACATCATATACCTTTCTTCATTCCTTACTTTTAGTATGCATGTGTCTTCATATTTAAGTAGATTTCTTTTAGACAGCATTTAGTTGAGTCTTTTTTTTAATCTACAATGACTATCTCTTTTAATTGGCACATTTATTCCATTGGTGTTTAAACTAATTATTGACAACATTTTGCTGGTTTTCATTTACTGGCCTTTTTGTTCCTACTTTTGTCTCCCACTCCAGTTTTTGCCTTTTGTAGTTTTGACGTTTCATAGGATTCGATTTTCTTTCTTTTTTTAGCATGTCTATTACATTTCAGTTTTACTTTTTAATTGGTTGCCTTGGATTTGCAGTATACTTTTACAGCTAGCTAATCTAAACACACTTTCAAACATTCAAATAACACTTTATCATTTCATGTGTAATGTGAATATTACATAATAATAAAATAATTCTAACATTCCTTTTCTTTGCGTAATCATTGAGTTACCACAAATCATCTTACTTCAATAAGCATACAGGCATATCTATTATTAATAATATATATTATATACATATATGTATGTCCTTAAACTCTAGGTTTTCTTACTTTGAACAAACTATTACCTATTAGGTCAGTTAAAAATAAAAAAAAAATCATATTTTACTTTCCATTACTTACTCTTTCTCCCATGCTCTTACTTTTTTGTACAGATATGATTTTCTGACCTATGTAATTTTTTTTCTCACTGAAGAACTTATTTTAACAATGTTCATAAGGCAGATCTACTGGCAAAAATTTCTTCAATTTTTGTTTGACTGAGGTAATCTATATTTCTTATTTACCTTTGAATGTTAATTTTACTTGACATAATTATATATAGAATTCTATATTGGCATTTTTTCCCCCTCTCAATCCTTCAAATATTTTACCACATTTTCCTCCTGAGTGCATGATATCTAAGGATAATTTGGATATAATTTTCATCTCTGTTCCTCTAGAGGTAAAGTGCTTTTTTTTTCTTCTGGCTTCTTTGACTTTTTATTTTTTTCTTTATCTTTGATTTTCAGCACATAGAATATGACATTTGTAGGTGTAGCTGTTTTGGCATTTATTCTGCTTGGAATTCTCTGAATTTGTTGGCTCTATGGTTTGATGTTTGAAAATAACTGGGGGAAATTCTAAGTCATTATTGGTTCAAACAGTTTTATTGTTTTTTCTCTCTTTCTTCTTGTGGTATTCCCATTATCCATGTTACACATTTTGTAGTCCCACTGTTCTTGTATACTTTGTTATTGTTTTTTTAAGTTTATATCAGAACATTCTCAAGCTCAACAGTTCTTTCATCAATCATAATCCAATCTGCTAATGAATCCATCAAGAGTCTTCTTTATTTGTGCCACAGTGTTTTTCTTTTTATACATTTCTTTTTTATTCTTATTTAAAACTTTCACCTCTCTGCTTACATTGCCAATCCATCATTTCATACTGTTTACTTAATTCATTCGAACTATTAACATGTCAATTAAAGTTATTTTAGATTTGTGGTTTATAATTCCAATATTTCTGCCTTTTCTGAGTCTAGTTCTGATACTTGCTCTATTTCATCAAATTGTGTGTTTTGCCTCCTATTATGTCTTTTAATTTTTTGTTTGAGGCTGAACATAACGTTCTGGATAAAAGGAAACGTGTACGTAGGACTTGAGTAACAAAAGTAGGACTTGTGGTGTTTAAGTGTGAGAAAAAAGAAGCATTTTATAGTCCTGCAATTAGGTCTCAGTCTTTAGGGAATATGTGCCTCTGAACTATTAACTTCTCAAGTTCTCAATCCCCCTTCTCTCTTAAGTGGAAGGAGGTTGTTAAAGTGTGTTGGAGTTTAGTATTTCTCTTCTCCCAAGACACTTAGGTTTTAAGAGAAACAAAACCAAACAAAACCAGTATTTTAGTTTCTGGTAAAATAATTAGTCTGGAGGGCAAATCTCATTAAGAATCGAATGTTCTGCATATTTCAAACAGCTCTTTTTTTCATTTCCCCCTGATAAAAAGCACAAGGGAATGTTTCTCCAATATTCACTGTGTGATCCTGGTGGAGCACTTGATATAAAACTCATAATAATTTTGGAAACCTCAACTCAGATTTGGACATTCATACATTTTTCTGCCCAGGGGTTTCTGCAGAGGTTTTTAGTCATGGATGTCTGCTCCAATAACTTGTAATTTTCTATATTTACCTACCTGTCTCTCCCCTTGTGGGGACAGTGTTTAGCTGAGACTTCACTTCTCTGATAGAGCTAAAAAGAGTAGTTGATTTTCAGTTTAGTTTCTTTTTTGTTGTTAGACAAAATAATGACTTCTATGCGTCTTACTGTTGGAATGGAAATCTGTTATCCCATATTTTTATTTGCTAAATCTGGCAATGCAAGAGAGTTTCAAACACATTTCCAAATGTAGTAGAATATAAATTTCAATAATTTTGTATCAATATACACATCTGAAAAAAATATGACTGAGAAACTGGAATCAATAAAGAGAGGAGAAAATGAGTCAAATGGGATTTGGATCTTCATATGCCACAATATTTTGACATAATAGTAATAATCAACTTTAAAATATAATGTGGAGAAAATTTTAACTAAACGGCTAGAAGTTCCATCTCTGGGGATTTTAGGACTACATATATTATTTGAAGGACCTAGAGCAACATTAAAATGATAGACTCTGTTCAAAAATTATTAAGAATTTAAAGCCAGAGACACTGGAGCATTTACTCAGGCACATGGTCCTTCTAGGTCTGGAACCCTGTGTAACTGTGTAGGTATGAGTCTGAGAAACTGATGCTGATGGTTAGACAGATATGGAACATACAAGGTAGCTATTACTTCACCTATTATTATGATTGCCATTTTGAAATGAAAAATGTGAGTTTTAGAGGTTAAATTGATAGCCTATATGGAAAGAAGTTGAATCTAAGTCATCTGAGACCAGGCCAATTTTAAACCTGAACACTATTAAGTTTTGCAATATTGAATCCTGAAAAAAATTGAAACAAAGGAGAAAATTAGTGGACCCCAATTTTGGGAGATTTAATGTTTTGGTAGGATTCACAAATTCAAATGACTGTAAAGATAAAGTAGAGCAAATAAATGAGCAAAACATGAGGAGTCATACGGGATTGGTGAGAGTCATGGCAAACTGGAACTTAGGTGTAATAGTCAAGGTCATCTAAATCCATATTGACAAAGCAAGTCTCTGGGCTAAATTTGACTAGGGAGGAAAAAAGGTCTGTGATCCTGGTAACCCTTGATTTAGGTATTGTGAATAATCATATTCACTACAATTCTTTTTATTTTTCAGGAAAAAAATAAAACCTCACTTTCCTAACAATCTGGAATGAATATAAGTGAGGCTTTGGGGAATCTTGTAATGGGTGAAAATAGCAGTTATTTATTTATATTACTATCTCTCTATCAATTTAATTAAAAGAATTTATAGCATCTACTGGAATGATAGAGAAAGAAGCATCCTGGTTTGGTCCACAGTGAATCTACAAAGCCTTCCTGCTTTTGATGCTTTCGGCTTTTATCAATTGATTTTCATAAGGGATAACTAACTAGGTGCTCAAAATTGCCACATCCTTTTCTTGTACTTCAAACATAAAACCTTTCTGGCACACAGAGCTGGGATCTGAAAATGCTAAGCATTAAGCAAAATGGATTAGCCTTCAGAAGGAAGCTTCAGATTGTCAGTGCCAGAGGGGTTAATGGAAAACGGTGTGTCATATTTGCCATTTCCCCTATATTATCTTGCCCAGAACACCTGCTTAATGAACTAGACATAAATTATCATACTATAAGCACATTCTTTAATAACAAAAGCCTTGTGGAAGCATTTCTTCTTGCTGAAAAAATAAACCCAGAAAAATGACTTTGATGAAGTTTTCTTAAATGCTGCATGGAAAAATAATATAAATCTATTGATGATTTGCTGGATTTTTTCCTCCTTATGAGGGTAGCAAAAGGCATTTTGCGATTTTAAGAGATTCATTTCAACTGGAATTTGAGTATTCTTATGTATCAGGGTCATAGCTGTATTTTAATTTGGTATATTCTCAAGCCTGCAAATGGTCTTGTTAAGGTTATCTTTTTTCCTTATGTGGTTTTCAGTTCTTTTTGTAATTATGTGTGTATCTATCCATCTATATTTGTATATGTTCCAAAGATGTCTTGAGAGATATATTAAAACATTTAAATATGTATCTATAAAATTAATGTGTGTGTGTGTGTATATATATATATATATATATATGTATAT
>NW_006159890.1:389443-420783 GCF_000334495.1 Tupaia belangeri chinensis
TAGTTAAAACAAATGTTTCTGCTTGTGAATATATCTTTAAGAAGTATTTGAGTGTAGATAAAATACCAACACATGATTTTTTTTCTTTTATTTTGATATGTTATTAGAGTTCTGGAAAATGGGTAAAACTAAATTAAAATAAAGAGTACAATGCTTTACTCATATAAAAATGATTTGAAACCAATCATGTAGATTAATCTTTCTTTTCCTCAGATACAAAAGTGTATCTTCAATGCGCTCGCATTTTTACCTTATACGTATTGCTCTATCATTCCTGTCCCTGCTAATTTCTTTCCATCTGCTCTTTTGCCTATTGCTTTGTTTCCCTATCTCTCTAATATTTTTTTATTATGCAAGTTGGTTGACACAGGGACATAAAAGTCAAAGAAGAGGGTTTCCCAATTATTCAAATATTTTCTTCCTTGAGAATGAACAACTAATGAACTTTGTAGAAAATAGTTTTAAAAGATATAAATATGTTTAAGATCCTCCCAAAAGCAATGGTAAGTAAAGAGAGTGTTCCTTCTCTTATATATTGTGTTGCTTCTAGAAGTTTTCCGACGTGAAAATATATTTGGTTCTCAACGACTTAGCTACAGTGATACTTAGATGCCACAGGTTGGCATTAAAATACAGGATATTTTTTTCATCGACAATTTCATACATGAGCATCTGGCTTACATATTTAAACAGCTAGAAGACTGTAATTTCAATGAACTCGCAACTTTTTTCTTTTTTAACTTAGAAAAGCTCACTTTATTGCCCTTTTAAGTGAAACGTTAGTGGTAAAAAAGATACTACGTAATATTTTTAGATCCATGATAGAGGTTTATGGAAAGTAACAACTACAACACGAAATTGGGTATTATTGCTCTGAAGTTAGAGGTGAGGGGGCTGAGATGAAAATTATTTCACTGAAATTCCGAAGAGAAGCACTTTGGGAGCCATTTTTTTGTTGGTGTCCTTTAAATTTATGTATAGGAAGAACTTAAGGTTTAAGGTTTGAGCTGCTTCTTTACATACGTGTTGTTTACATTTGGCTGTATAATTGTTTAGTGTGCTTGAAAGATATCTTTATTTATCAATTCATTCAATTTTACAAATAAAGTTTAGGTTCAGTTTAGATTGTTAGGAAGTAATGACCACTTGGGTGTGGGTTGAAAAGCCTGCCTCAACACTCCAGTTTCTTATTTACATCCTATATCTGGGGAAAAATATGATGGGGAACTTCTAAAAGAGAAAGAAGATCACCTGGATCAGGTGATCCAGTCTGGTTTTCTTGTAAATATGCCAAGTTTTTATTACTAGCAGGCGATATATTTTCTTCAGTATACTTGTAGCTCAATGTACTTGTATTTCAGAGATTGGTTCAGGCAAACACAACTGAAATCTGTGCATTTATTGGCCTGGCTTTTCAGAAAATAATCCTTGAAATCAGAGAGCAGAGGTAAATTTCTGAGTTATATGTTTTAAGACAAATAGTCTGCCTATGTATCAGAGCAGCTATATTTTGTATTTGAATATAAAATAAAGCAAAGTTATGTCTATGCTTAATTTTTTACTCATTTCAAAAAAGATTGAAAGTTGCTATTATCTAATACAACATGGAAACATAAGCGGAAGTTGCATGTGAATCACTCGCTAGGCTCACAAGGTGAGTTAATTAAAATTGTGCAGTTCATTAGTTTTGGGGCGCTATGCAAAATAATTGCACATTTTTGGTTCATTTATCTGCCAATTCAAAAAACTTATAACACAGGAAACGGATAGGTGGAAGCACATGCAAAGAACTCTGAACTCAAGAAATTAATCAAATGGGTTTTTTATTGAGTACGTTAAGTAACATTGAACAGTAATTTGGGAAAATATTTTGAAAATGTTCTTTCTGTAGGCACTAAAGAAAAATAAACTATTTTTTTATTTACTACAGAACTTGAGTTATAATGAAGTAATGATACACACTAATATGAGCAAATAAGACCCTGACATGGGCTGTGTGACAGACATTCCAGGACTGAATTCACTAGTGAATACTCGAAATGTTGGGGGAAAGTCCTCCTTGTTGACCTGAGTAGGGGTTATGTGCTCAAGTTGTCACATGTAAGGGGACAGGTGAACTCATTGTTCGATTTTGACAGTTTGACAGGCAAACCTCTATTCGCAGTTTGATCTGTTGTTCTATCTCAAAATGAAATGTCGCAAAGACCAGAATTTTCCAAGAAAATTTACACTGTAAACCCTGGAATAATGTTTAGCCCTTTGCATCCTTCTGAACTATGTATAGAGATTTGTGGTGACCTCTTAGCCATGTAACATATAGAAAGACTTTTAGTTATACGTACCAGATTACAGATTTGAAAAAATTTATATTTTCCATATTTTTCTTGGGAATTAATATATGTGCAAAGAAATGCATCCTACAGAGAGAATTATGATTTATTAATTAACACTTGGTTGTGATACTAGCACTTGCCAATAAATCACAGTAGGTGAGAATAAATATAACAAACACAATTCAAATACTGTCTTGTTTTTGGCTTACATCCTGCTGTTCGTTGCACAATCTAATTAAAAACAAAGATCAGTATTACCATAATTCTTTCTGATTCATTTAGTCTACTTTCTTTTATTTCCTCTCTATTCTGTTTTAATTTTTATTTATTAAAAATTTTTGATGTGCTAGACTATGTTTTTAAGTTATCAGTATAAATTTTAAAATCTAAGATAAATATTTTTTAAAGTTTATTTATTTCTTCCATAAAGAGTAAGACAGAGAGAGAGAGAGACAGGTTTACCCAACAGTGTCTTCACACCATAATCCACCGTCAGCCTCAGCCAGTCTGGGAAACAGGCATGGCTGTACATAACTGGCCTATACACCGAGACCTTGGGAAACAAATCCACAATTATCCTGTGTAGGTCTAGGTTTGCACAACATTGCCTTTTTTTTTTTTTTTTTTTTTTTTTTTTTTTTTGGGGTTTTACCAGAAAGACAGATGCACTCACCAGAAAGACAGAGAGACAGAAAGACAGAAAGTAAGAAATCAAACCCCCAGTGGGAAAGGCCATGCCGCAATACATTCTCCTCCATTCTTCTCTCGGGATCCTGGGCACACACGAACATGTGCCTGGTGTGAGTTTGAGCCACTGGGTCCAGGACTCGAACCATGATCGACTACATGGGAGTCCACTGACATAGCCATTATGCAACTGCTGGTCCCAACATTACTTTTTTTTTTTTTTTTTTTTTTTTTTTTTTTGAGAGGTTTTTGCTATAGGGCGTGTGCACTCACCAGAAAGACAGAGAGACAGAAAGACAGAAAGTAAGAAATCAAACCCCCAGTGGGAAAGGCCATGCCGCAATACATTCTCCTCCATTCTTCTCTCGGGATCCTGGGCACACACGAACATGTGCCTGGTGTGAGTTTGAGCCACTGGGTCCAGGACTCGAACCATGATCGACTACATGGGAGTCCACTGACATAGCCATTATGCAACTGCTGGTCCCAACATTAATTTTTATAGGTCTTTTATTTAAGTACAACCATTCAGGAAAAGTAGAATTTTAACTTTAGAATTTATTAATTTAAAAATATGAATACCTTTAAACATTCAAATAATTATAGTATTTTACATTTCTAGTCATTGTTTTGTTTGCCTTTTAGTTTGAAGTACTCTACAACTGTTAAACCACTAGACACAATGGAGGTATAGTAACATAAAAGATTCGGTTTAATTTGAATGTACACAAACCAGAAATCTTATTAAAGATTTTCTGATCATTGTTCAATACTTACAGGAGCATAAGTGAAGAAGGCAATAGCCAAATCTCCAGCGTGACTTCCTACCCTTCCCATCTGTCACAGAATGTACTCGGACTCAAGGAAACAGTTGTACTCTGACTCAAGTGAGCAGATGCTCACTTACACAGGAGAACTATTTCACAATTGTAATAATTGCACAATTATCCTAGCTTCATATCAATAGCTGTACAGGTAATGTGACACTTTCCAAGGAGCTATGCCCAACAAGATATAAAAGGACAAAACTCAGGATCAAAATGTGTACCTCTTAGAGTATTAGTCAAATACAAGAGTTCAGTCTTTACCAAATAGTGTTTTTACCTTTCTCTCTAGCAAATTTCGAGCCTAGAGCTGTCTGTAAAGAATTTAGGTAAGAAGCTTTGGGTAACCATTAACTTAAGGCACTTTTGCATTCAGCAGTGAAACTCCAAATTTGCTTTCTCTATGTAGGGTCTTCAAAATTTTATGGAAAATGCATATTATGAAACTACGCATAGACTTTCCTTTCTTTTTGCTGCAATATACATTCATAATTTAATTCTATTTCATAAAATGTTTAAGTACCTTCATATATACTTAAAATAACTTATTTTTTGGAGGAATCAGTAGATGACATAATGGTTATGTTACTGTACTCCCATGTAGTCAACTGCAGTTTGAGTCCCAGACCAGGCAGCTTAAAAATCACTCTGGGGATATGTGCAAGCCTGCCCAAAATTCCTAGAAGAAAATGAAGGAGAAGGGATTGTGGTATGGCCATCAACCCTGGGGTGGGGGGGAGGGGCGATTTCTTGCTTTTTGTCTCTCTGCCCTATCGCAAAAATCTGTCTTAAAAAATAATACTGAGTTTTAAAATTTTTCTTTTTTTTTTTTTTTTTGTTGTTGTTGGCAGTGGTGCTAAAAAGGAAAAATAAAATATATATCCCTGGGGACACTCTAGGTCTTCTTTCAATGGTATTAGTATATATTTGTTAAACATCTTGTTTTCCTGAGAAAATACCTAGATTCCCAGGTTGTTAGCAGATGTGTCAGTATACATAATAGGCAATATAATTGTCTTTCAGATACTTAACAGGTTGTAAAATCTGGAACTGAGAGTTGCTCACTAGTTGTAAAAATCATGTTGAAGACAAACTCATTTGCGTAAGTATGGCTAATCTCCACATTTCACTAGATATTCTAATCATATGTCCAACTGCCTATTATTTAATTATTGGGTGAATTATCATTGTATACTGAGTAACAGTTGCAAAGATTTGTCTGAGGTTATTATTCTAAAGTAGTTAATATTGTTTACTATATAACATGGAGTCCTATCTAAAATTTTATGGTAAGCGTTTTTTAAGCCTACTTTACAACCATATTATTCCTTCCAAATTTTTAACTATTTTAAATGCACATTGTATTATGTTATTTGTGTCTTTGAAAGTCACTTTGTACCTTGTAAGTACATAGCAAAGTATAAAATGTGAAGATAAATAAAAAAAAAAAAGAAGGTGAAACAAACATGAAAATGTCCCTTCTATGTGACATAAAACGATGAAACAGACATGGATTCTCCAACTCACACCATGTTCTGCACAGTTACTAACTTAACGGAAGACTTGTTTTGGCATTAGGTAGTAAGAACAAATGTGTAGCACTGCTCTCTGGCTCCCTTTTAACCTTTAGACTATAAAGGAGAAAATATGGCCCAAAGAAGAGTTAAAGCCTTTGAGACACTATGAATTATGTAAGGCACTCAGATTTTGTGGAATACCAGGTGAGGAACTCTCTTGAGAAAAGCCATCACTCCAATTCTGTAAATCAAAACCATGTCATATTCTGTTAGACCCAACCTGGCCACCTACAGGTTTAGAATCAGTATTTCCAAATCACACGCATACTAGACACATAGATAGCATAAGGATTTACAACAGTAATGATTTAAATCTAAACCTCACAACCTTACAAATGTTTCAATTATTTTAGGAAGTGTGAATGAATTATTTTTGGTTACAATGAATATCTTTTCATTATTTTTCTTTATTCATAGATTTTTAAATGATTTGGACTATGTATATTTAGGATTTTTAGGTCATTGTTTGATTTGGTTTAACCTGCTTGAGTCAGCCATGTAGATTAAACAAATAAAAGAAAAATATGGTCATCAAAGAGAATGTGTTTGCTTTGGAACACCTATTCACATATAACATACACACACAAAATTTGCTTTCAAGGCATACATAGAGATTTTTCAAGGTCTGTGGCATTCCTCTTTTCTCTCTTAGATACTTCACACATTTGTTGGAATTGCATTATTACCTCACTTTGCTATTTAAAAAGTAAGCCACATGTAGTTTATTTATATCATTAAACCAGTATACTGGCTTAATTCTTATTATAAAATTAATTAACTCAAAATACATGAAGTGAGATGCAGCCTTGCAGAACAGATCATGACATCAAATGTTATCAATGACACAGAAGCGTTGTTTCCCTAAAGTAATCTTGACTGGCACTTGCACCTCCACTTTCATTCTAGGTTAGATTTCTTTTTTATTTTTCTTCTTTTTCTTGTTAATGCTTTCAAAGAACTACGTGTCTCCCGTTTGTTTTAATTAAATGTACATTCAAAGATTAATTTGTGTACTTACTTCATGATGAGGTCTTTTTCTCATTGTTTTATCACTGCAATCTAAAACAATGTAGGAACTCAGTAATGATTTTTGGCTTCATGAATGATATAAATGATTCTTATTCAACTCAAATGAGGCTTCTATCTTTTCTATGGGACTATTTATATCTATCTATCCATATCTATCTATCTATCTATCTATCTATCTATCTATCTATCTATATTTCAGAATTCTAGGCTGATGGTGGATACATGAGGATTTCATATTTAGTTTATGGCTTATATATTATTACATACTTTTTATATAGTAAATATTACAGTTTAGCAAGATCTTTTCTTTTCTTATTAATAAATTCAGCTAGGCATTGGGCTTAAATTTTTGTGTGAGATAATTATTTTATATTTATATGTCTTCTGGTCAAAGGGCATTGAAATATATTTTCAGTTACATTTGAATCACAGACAGCTTATGAGGGTGGAGAGACAGGTAAGTTTTCTGAGCAGGGTTATAAACATAATGGCTCTCTGTGGAGCAAAGGTTAGGCAGGTTTGTGAACCTCTTTAAATGTCTGAGTGCTTCTTAATTTTGGTCACTCAAAGCTGTAATAAAGGTCCCACTGTGTGTACTATTCATCTTGACCTACCTCTGCATTGCCTTCATGGGTCTTGGGAAAGCAAAGTAACCAATGTGCACATGAGTCTAATTCTGCTAGTTCTGGGGTAAATAAATTCTTGTC
Source organism: Tupaia belangeri chinensis (assembly GCF_000334495.1). Classification (NCBI taxonomy): domain Eukaryota; kingdom Metazoa; phylum Chordata; class Mammalia; order Scandentia; family Tupaiidae; genus Tupaia; species Tupaia belangeri. Next base: position 396,601 of record NW_006159890.1, read on the forward strand.
TAGATCTATTTTAGTTCATTGTCTCTTGCCAGTCAAGTCAATAGAGAGCAGTTAGTTGATATAGTAGCAGTAGTAGTTGCTGTGGCTTAAGAATTTGATACTTTCCAGCTGAAAATAGTTTAAAATTATGAATAAAGATATATCTTTCACTTAGCTTAAAACATTGAAAAATACAAGTTATGAAGGCATCCTCAGACAGAAATACAAGTGAAAGTGGTATGTTAGGATATACTACCAAGCAAATTATTTTCTACCTTCAGAGCTTCTGCCAAACCTGGAGAATCTGTTTCTGTTTTTAAGCTACAGTCAGCCAAGAAGAGTAAGAAAGATCTTCTCTAGGTTAGCTAGAGGAGTAAATTTTCTGGTAGCCACCCACAAGCTGGAAGAGCTTTAAGTTCTACGTATGTGTGTACCAGAAGGAATCCAGCCATACCCAATGCTATAAGAAAAGTTCACTTGGCCCAGCCACAGTGGTGCAACAGCACATCACTCTGCAATACTGGAAGCCATAGGGAAGACTGGGGTTCACTTCCTGGGTTAACCTATGCAAGGAAGGCATGCATGTACACACTTTAATTCTGGGTAGATGGGAAAGGCTGGGAGCCTGTGGGAATCATGGAGTGAGACCCTACTGAGTATGCTTGTCTTCTCTGTCCTCTTTCTTTATCTTTGTCATGAAAGAAATAAACTTAAAAGAGAAAAGTAAAACAAAAAAAAAAATGGAAGATGACTTTTCATAGAGCAAAGGGGAAAAATCTTATAAGACATTGTATCTATAGCTTGTCACCGATGATTTATAAGATAAAGCACATCATCCAGGCTGCCCTAAATTCCTTATGATGAGTTTCACTCAAAATCGGAGTGTCTCAAGGTACATTGCAGAAGCAGATGCAGAGGTCTGGTGGAGAAAGACTTGTTAATGAACCGCAAATAATTTCCATAAATAAATGTTGAAGGGAAAAGTAAATGCCCATTACCAAGAATTAAACAAACAAACAAAGCAAAAACACTACAAAGAGGAAATGACCTAAGAATAGTTCAAATAGTAAAGTTATCAAACACACATTATCAAATAATAGTGTTTACTATGATGGGGAGGGGGAAGTTTATAAAGATCTTGGAGGGCAGGGAACTGTAAGAAAGGCAAAACTTCTGAAAATTAATCAAAGAAATATCTAAGTAATGAAAGATGAAATAAGCGAAAGTAAAATTTAGTAAGTTAATGGATAGTTATCAGCTAGTTAGATGAAGTAATAGGAACATTATTGAACCACAATATTGAATAGAAGAAATTATCCAGAGTATAAAACAGAGGTAGGAAGGGAAGGAAACTATAAAATAGAGATAAAAATCCATGGACTAATGCCATAGGAAACCACCATATGTCTAATTGGAGTTCCAGAAGGAGAGAGAAAAGAAAAGAGAGCTTCTACACGTGGAACAGATCCTTCTGGGAATTTTCTGGACATAAAAAAGACACCAATTCACACATAGTAAGAGTAACAATTAGACTTGTCAGTATTCACAATAGCAACAGTGACAGTGAAGTGAAATGGGTAATGTGTTGAATGAAAATAAGCACCAATGCAGAATTTTATACTATGTAAAAAGTAATCATAAGGATTAAAGCAAAACAAAGACATATTAAAGTGGACAAAAAGAGAAAAAAGTTTTCCATCAACCTATCCTCATTAAATATCTGAATGATGTATTTCAAGGGGGAAATAAAAGGACTCCCAGAAAGACATTAGAAATTGTAAGAAGAAATAAATAATAAAAGGAGTAAATAATTCGATTAAAAATAAAATTATCTTTAACCTTATGAAAAAAAATAATGTTTTGTGGTTAAAAGATAAAAGTTAGAATTAAAATAAACAGCAATGATAACTTGTGAGGATCAGTAGCAATTGAGGTCCAAAAAATAAATGTATTAATTAATTTTGACATGGAAAGTTTTAATTTCTAAACTGACTCTGAGGGAAAAGAATAGAGAGCACACTGCCCAATATTATAGAGAAAAAATAGAACATAAGAAAAAATACCCAAAAACAAAAAGAATGATCAAAAGGCAAAAATAAATAAATAAGTAAAAAATATAGGACAAAAGAAAGAAAATGAAAGTATAAATATAATGATAGACATAGACCCAAGTGTGTCACTGATTAACTTAAATGTGAATGTAATAAATGTTGCATATGAAAGTTAAGAAAAAAGCCAGCCTAAAACACAAATTCAAATTATGTACTATTCTAATAGTGATATATAAAATATCAGAAATTAAAAAAATTAGAAGTACAAAGATAAAAAATAGAATGCTATCTGGGGTAACCACGTTAAATATGAAGCAAAATGGCTAGTCAAAAATTATAAGTAGACATAAAATGTTCCTATGTTAAAGAAAATATCCAAATTATTAGAAATATACACATAGTTATTTTATGGACATTATATCTTAGTTGCAATAGATCCTTAATTGAAAGAACTTTCTAAAATATTTTGCAATTTTGTTCATGGTATTTAAATAAAAATGCTTTTAATGTCTTATACCTTGAAAACTTTCCAGTACCTGCAGGGAACCAGCAGTCAGCGTAATGGCTGTCACTGGACTCCCACGTAGTGGACTGTGGTTTGCGTCCCGGACCCGGTGGCTTAGAACTCACACCGGACACGTGTGTGTGCGTGCCCAAGATCCTGAGAGGAGAATGGAGGAGAAGGGATTGCAGCATGACCACCCCCCCTGGGGGGTGATTTCTATTTCTGTCTCTATGTCTCTCTCTATCTGTCTGGCGAGCACATGCGCCCTATAGTGAAAACCTTTCCAAAAAAAAAAAAATAATAATAAATAACTTTCCAGTACCTGCAGAGGTCTATGATGTTACACATACTAGAAAATATAATGAAGATGTTTATCACTTAATTTTTAAATCTTTATTTATGCATCTATTATAGATCACAAAGTTAAGTGATAAAATTTGATTAAAATAGTGACACATTTTCACAGAGTTTTAGTTTATGGTTTGTTATACCATTGTTGTAATGATTAGCCAGATCTCACTCTGTTGTACTTAGGCTGAACTGTTTCCTTTTATTCTGATTTCCCTTTCAATTTGCATGAGTATTTGTCTTCCTTTATTCAAAATGTAGTCAAATCTTCATTATTTTTTTGCATAGAAAAACGTTTATTTTTCTGAGAATTGGATTCAGTGAAATAACTATTGCAACAGTAGATTGAAAATTGATTTTGGGATTTTAAAAACCCAGGTGCTTAGGTCTTAGTGATTTGTGTGATTTTGAGTGAGACTTCTAAGGTAACTATTACTCGATATACAAAATAACTGCAATGATGATGGTGCTAATAATCATAACGGATGATGAGAGTGATGATGCTTTTGAGTATCTCTTTATTACTTCTACACTTATTTCCACCTCTATCTTCTACTGAGTTTCTACATGATTTTTAAAAACCATTATTGATTTGTAAATACATTTTTTTTGAGAGGTTTTTGCTATAGGATGTGTACGCTCACCAGAAAGACAGAGAGACAGAGAGATAGAAAGTGAGAAATCACCCCCTGGAGGGATGGCCATTCCACAATCCCTTTTCCTCTTCTCCTCTCAGGATTTTGAGTGGCTTAAACTCACACATGCCTGTGAGTTTAAGCCACTGGGTTTGGGACTTGAACTGCAGTCCACTACATGGGAGTCCAGCAACGTAATCATTATGCCATCTGTTGGTCCTGATTTGTAAATACATTCAACATATTCTAGCTGCCATATTCTTATCCATTACAAATATCAGATATAAAAATACCTGGCTCCTGTTTGTAAACTTTCTTTTTTAGTAGGGTCATCTGTGAAATGAATCATTAATATTAATATAATCAGTTTACTATTATTATTATGTTAGGATGGTGATGATTTTCTTTTAGAGTGTAGATTTTTGCCTTGTTAAAAGAAACTGTATGAATTATTTTACCTTCCTATTTATTTGACACTTATTATATGACATTTCTCTTTATTTAATATTTTATTTCTGTTTTGTAGAGTTTTACATTATTTTTCTTTTCTTTTTCTTTTTCTTTTTTCTTTTGCTGTTTAAGAGAGAGTTTTACAATGGAGACACAGAGAAAGACAGACAGTGAGAAATCACACACTCTCCCCCAACCCTCCTCTGGGGGGAGAAGTCCACATCACAATTCCCTCTCCTCCATTCTCCTTTCAGGATTTTTGACACACATATGCACATGCCTGGAGTGAGTTTTAAGCCACTGGGTCCGGGACTCAAACCACAGTGGACTATATGGGAGTCCAGTGATATAACCACTGTGCCATCTGCAGGTCCCTATTTTTCTATAAAATGTACATTCGGTGTTAGATTATTCCAAGGTGCTTATGAGTTATGCTGTTTTATTAACAGAATCTTTTAAATTACATGTCCTTTTCTTCCTTTCCTCCCCAATTTTTTGAAACTCTTTAACTTGATAAATATTGATTTTGTTATCTAATAATCTTGTTTACCTCATACTAATTGTTATTTTTTTTATTTTTAAAATTTTGCCAGTGAGTGATTGTGCTCAACAGAAAGATACACAGGGGTCGGGGGGAGGGATGAGAAGGCAGTCCTCATGGGGCATGGTCAGGCCACAACCCCTTCTCCTCCATTTATTCTCCCTTTAGGATCTTGGGCAGGAGCGCACACATGCATAGCATGTTTTTCAAACCATCAGGTCCAGGACTTGAACAAGACAGTCAGACACATGGTATTCATCTGGCTTAACCATCACTCACCAGCTGGCTTGATTTCATAATTATAAAAATTACCTATACACTATCCCTTTTTCTTTTTTTTTTTTGGAGATGTTTTTGCTATAGGGCGCGTGCGCTCGCCAGACAGACAGAGAGAGACATAGAGATAGAAAGTGAGAAATCACCCCCCAGTGGGGGATGGTCACCCGCAATCCCTTCTCCTCCATTCTCCTCTTGGGATCTTGGGCACACATGCACATGCACCCGGCGTGAGTTTTAAGCCACTGGGTCCGGGATGCGAACCACAATCAACTATGTGGGAGTCCAACGACATAGCCATTACGCTAACTACTGGTTCCCTTTATAGTATTTTCTAAACATTAAGCTTCTTGTGTGTGTTCACGTGTATGTATGTGTGTGTTTGTGTGTGTGTGTATGTGTGTTCTTACACAGTTAAATTGGATAAGACCTCGGCACAACTTAAAAATGAATGGTTATGATCAACATTTCTCTTCTTTTTTTTTAATTTACCAGACATTTTTCTAACAAATTATCACAAAGTATAAAGATCTTAAGGGGTTTTGGCAAGTTCTAGGCTTTTCTAATATATCATAGTGACTTAGAAAAGTGTCTCTCTATTTTTTAAAAAGACAACCGTTAATCAGAGCAAGGTTACGGTTCCCTTTGGAAATCTGTTAAAAATTGGCATTTTTATCTCCAGGAATAAAACTGTATAGATTAACAGAGCCTTTTGTGTATAAAGTTTGGGGTTCATAGATCTGTGAAATGTCCTCTATTAACTGAAATTAAGCCCCACCCCCTTTTTAAAAAATATTCTCTAAACCACCTAAATAAACATTCATTGACCACCAATATTCGGTAGTAACTGTAAAATGTTGGTGTGTATGGTCAAGAGCATGCCGAAACCTTACACTCTAGATGCTTATGATATAAAACACGCTAATCGAAATAAAATTAAATATGTTCTATTTAATTTAATATTTTGTTTTGTTTTTAATTTTCTATAAGGTGTGCACACTTGCAAAGGAGAGAGAGCGAGAAAGGCACCTCTCCACCAGGGAGATAGCTGTGCCAGGGCTAGAGTGTTCTTCAAGTCACTGGGTCCAGGACTTGAACCATACCATTGACCGTGTGAGATCCAGGTGCCTTAACCACCATGCCCTTGTTTCATGCAATCTTTGAGAGAATATATGATTTCTTATCTCAGTGACTTTTTTCGACGACTGTTTTAGTAAAGTTTTATGGTCTAATTTCAAATACTATTTTCAGATAATGTAAAATTTTCATATTCTATTAATAAACAGTAGGTTGAATAAATGAGAATGAGTTCAACTAATAATGAATTATATTGTATCCAGCCTCTCTGCATTACTTTTTTCTGAGTTTTACTGTATTTTTTCAGTTTACTTTGGTATATACTTGAAAAGCTTCACTTTTGGTTCCACCAACATAGTAGTACTCAGAGCTTTATTAGTAGCAGTTTTGCAAAAATGTCTCTAGGTCATTTTGTTCAAAAGAAACAGCAGATCCCTTGGGCTTTTTAGCAGCTTTGTCTGCCTTTGCTAAGACATCGTTGACAACTTGAAAATAAATAAATGGATAAAATGCTTCAGTTGAACTGATTGTAGTGATGGACAAGGCACCTTCTTGAAGGAAGTATGGCCGCAGGCCTGCTGCACTAAGGATGGATTTAAAGTCTGGAACTTTATCTTACCTACAGTGCTTGTTGCCTCTTGGCATTAAGAGTCGATGATTATTTTTGCTGGACCTCTCCACTGCTTCTCAGGCCTTCTGCACATTTCACCGTTTTATCCATACTTAGAGGAGGCATTCTGCCTGTGGCTGGATTAACCTCACTTTTTCTTGGATCTTTAAAAAAAAGGATGTCGAGTTGGTCAACGCTTCTTTGAGTGTATTTCTATTCCATCAATATTTTGAAAAGCAATTGCTTACACCTATTTCCAAGGAAGTTTCTGGAGAGAATTTTGATTTCAAATGATTAATATATTTGGTATCTTCCTCACTAACAACTAAGGTTAAAAATAATACACAGTTAATATTCCTTCTAGCTAAATTTGCAACATGTTTTAGGGCAAAGAACAGTTATTAATTTTGCACATATATCATTCTATGTGAGTTTGTATTTAATATTTATGTGAGAAGGCAAAATATTTTGTGGGAAAAACAACAAATATCACTGCAATATTGTAAAAAATATTCAATGCATCTATTAACCAGTTACGTTAGCTGCTGAAACTTAGGGTATCTCATTCATTTATTAATTTTCAATATGTGGACTCAGATATATTAACAGTTAAGTGTCAATCAGTTTCTTACCCAGAATTGGTAAAATTAACTATCAGTCATTTAAATTAAAACAGAATCCATTCCAAAGTGTAGTTCTGAATTATTCCTCTACTAAATATTTAATATTCATATAAACTATTGGATCATTAGTTCATGCCCAGTCTTGAACTTGATCTAAGACTTAAAGCCTTGATCTTTTGTTTCATGAATATTTTATTGGATTGAACTCTTTTTCTTTTACAGTGTGAGAGTGAAACATTTTCTTTATTGCTAAAGTTATTCGTTGTGCTTGGCATTTTAATTTACTTTCTTAAACTTTTTAACCAAGGACCATTTCAATTCCAATGAGCATACTTTATCACACTTTTTCAGATGATTACATTTTCTCTTTGAAGTTTTTTTTTTTTTAATTCTTTTGAAGCTTCAGAATATTTCTCCGCTAGTTCTAGCTTACTAACATGACATTGAAGTCATATAGAAATCATTCTTCTATGATTGGGGATTTTGTTGGTAGGTGGTTAACTAGAGTTCAAAGACTGTTATCATACTTTAAATATCTGCTAGAAAGATCAAATATGAGTCATTTTTATTCTTTATGTGACTTCACTCAATTTAAGTGTATTCATATAAGTTACTATCTCTTACCAAGTATTTAACACAAGTTATCTATGAGGTGATAACCACCTCTCCCAACACACACATTTTATTTTCATTGAGAGGTTGGGTGGAGTAAGAAGCATTGTGTTAGAGTTACTCATTCAAATGAAAGGTAAAAAGAAAAGATTAATTTTTAGTGTATACTTCTACACAGACCATATATATAAACAAAGGACTGAACTGAAGTTATTAATTCTAAATTAGTCATTATTTCCAATATGATTTAACTATAAGGTCATGATTATGTTAGTATCTCAGAACTTCCAAAGCAGTTTATTATTTTTTTTCATTTAATTCTCATTACACAGATAAGTAAATGATATTCATTAGGTATGAGAACAGTCTTCTGTAATCCAATCTGGCCGTCTTTCACTTACACAGATTTTACTATTTCATGAATATATTAAGAAATTCTCCCTATTTTGGTACTTAATTTATTTAAACCAGGTATTTTTGTTTTGTTTGTTTTGTTTATTTTTGCTATAGGATGTGTGTGCTGGAGACAGAGAATGTGAGAAATCACCCCTTTGGGGTGTGATGATTACCATGCCACAATCCCTTCTCCTTCATTCTTCTCTTGAGATTTTGGCCACATTCACTCACACACACACACACACACACACACACACACACACACATCTGGTGTGTTTTTCAAGTTGCCAGGACTAGGACTCAAAAATAAAGTCAAACCTATGGGATCCAGCCGCCTCATCCATCACGTCACTGGCTGACTCCTAAATCAGGTATTTTTATACCATCTTTAAGTAGAACTTACCCTAATAGTCCAGAGTTCCTGTAACCAGCAGGCTCAATCCTGCCTGAAGATGTCTCTTATTTGACTCATATATTTAAAAGAAAATTTTTAATGAGAAAATTGTGTAAAAATCTGGGCTCCCATCTTCTCTTTCAATGTGACACAGGCAGGCAAAAATGATTCTGTGAGTAAAGACTTAAACAGTGCTACTAAAATGTTATCTCCTTGAAATAATAAGAGATTCTGTTTCAGTAACTTGACCATTCCCATCTTCTCAACCCTGATACAGATGGTTAGCTATGCAATTGACAACAAAGTATAATGATACAAAATTATTAGATTACTTACATGAGACCCACTTTTCTCTTTTATGTGAATCAGAGGAAATTGATATTATTACTCTTGATTGTGTGATATAATACTATCTCTGGGTGGTTTATCTTCAATTCTTACTCCAACTTATCACCTATCCATCCCTTAAATGATGCTGTTCCTAAGTGGAGAAACAAAAATTAATTTATGGAAGACCTTTCATCTCTCTCTCTCTCTCTTTTTACTTTTAGAGAGATTTCTGCTATAGGGCACAGGCACTTGCTGGATTTTGTGCATGCATGCGTATGTGCCAATCTGAGTTTTAAGCTGCTGGGTCTGGGATTTGAATCACAATTGACTATGTGGGAGTTCAGCGACATAATCATTACACTATCTGCTGGTCCTTAGTCTGATAATATCTTTCTAGAAGATTCCAAGTCCTAGGTTTTTACAGTAAACATTCTTACATCTTTAAGTCATCAGAAAAGTTATATTTTTCTATGCAAAAATGTGTCATGACTTTTCTGATCACCCAATTTATCTTTAGTATACATTTCTCATTTCCTTTTAAGTTTAGGTGTCTGTATTTCTCATTGTACATCACTACTTAGGTAGAGTACAGATATCTCTCTTTAAACTAAAGTTGTCATACTATTACTTAAATTTGATCTTTCTTCTATATTCCTCAAACTCAGAATATGGGAATATGCTTTAGTTACCACAAACAGTAAACATGAAAAGTTTTCTGTCTCTTTCTTCAATTCTTAGGAATTAAAACATAACCTGGTAATGTTCAACTGACTTCTCAAATTCATCACTTGGCCTAGAAAAACACTTAGCATCTGTTATGTCCTAGGAGCATACAGATAATATAAATCTATGGAAAATATACTAATTGATATTTGGAACTTAATTTATGAGGGAACTTTCCAAAAGTTTCACAGGAATATCAAATGAAGAGGTAAAAAAATTAAGAAGTGCAAGCTTTATTTCTCTACATAAGCTCCATGATGTTCAAGACATTTCTGTAACCAGTCATTAATCCATCCTTAAATACTGAGGCTCCTGGAACTTTAACAGTATCCTGGAATTTTAATAGTATTAATGTAGTCGTTTTAATTATGAAGAAAAGTGGGCACTCTTAGGCACTTTTATCTAAGATGAAAAAATTTGTCATTTTCAAATGTTTAACTTAAAGTGAGGACTATTTAACAGTAAAAATGCTAGCCAGAAACCAACAGCAGGCAACTTTATTGTGCAAAAAAAATAAATAAATAAAAAAATAAAACCAAAACCAAAACCAAAACCAAAACTGTCAACACAAAATTATGTAAACAGCAGCAATATTCTTTAAAAATAAAGATTAACTAAAATGTTTCAGACCATGTACCCGCTCTGTAGCCTGGAGGTTCAGGTAGCTGGATCCCATATGGTTGACCACATGGTTTAGTACTCTGCCCAGCGATGTGAAAAACACTCTAACTGCACGTGTGTGCATATTCCAAATCCCAACTGGAAGGAGAAATGGAGAAGGAATTATGACATGGCAATGTACTGTCTGGAGCTGCTTTCTTCCCCTCTCTTTCTCTCTGGCTAATTCATGCACCCTCTGGCAAATTAAAAATGAACTAATAAAATATTTCAGACAAACAAAAATGACCAGTAGACATGCACTACATGTAATATTAAGTGAGTTCTACAAAAAGAAAGAAAATGATTCCAGATGAAAACATAAGAATTGTAGAACAGTGAGAAAAACTAATAGATATAATTTTAAAGAATATTGACTATATAAACTATAATAATATCTCCCGTGGACTTAAAATATATGCACAATTACAGATACAATGATAATGTATAAAAGACAGAAGGGGAAAAATAATGTTGTAAGCTCTTGTGTTCTCTACTTCATTTAATTATGCTATTATTTTATCATTTTTTCTCTTCTTTTTATGAACTTAATTTGTTCTTTTTCTAGTTTGTTAAGCTGAGCTCTGAGTTTATTAATTTGAGAACTTCTTTCTTCTAATATAGCCATGTAGTGCTGCATTTTTCCCCCTAAATTTGCTTTCGTTGTAGCCCAGAGATTTTTACATATCATGTTTTCATTTTCATTTAGTTCAAAATACATTCTAGGGAACCAGCAGTTAGCGTAATGGCTATGTCGCTGGACTCCCATGTAGTTGACTGCAGTTCGCGTCTTGGACCCGGTGGCTTAAAACTCACGCCAGGTGTGTGTGTGTGCATGCCCAAGATCCCGAGAGGAGAATGGAGGAGAAGGGATTGTGGCATGACCATCTCCCCTGGGGAGTGATTTCTTGCTTTCTGTCTCTCTGTCTCTCTCTGTCTGTCTGGTGAGCGCACGCGCCCTATAGCGAAACCTCTCTGACATGGCAATGTACTGTCTGGAGCTGCTTTCTTCCCCTCTCTTTCTCTCTGGCTAATTCATGCACCCTCTGGCAAATTAAAAATGAACTAATAAAATATTTCAGACAAACAAAAATGACCAGTAGACATGCACTACATGTAATATTAAGTGAGTTCTACAAAAAGAAAGAAAATGATTCCAGATGAAAACATAAGAATTGTAGAACAGTGAGAAAAACTAATAGATATAATTTTAAAGAATATTGACTATATAAACTATAATAATATCTCCCGTGGACTTAAAATATATGCACAATTACAGATACAATGATAATGTATAAAAGACAGAAGGGGAAAAATAATGTTGTAAGCTCTTGTGTTCTCTACTTCATTTAATTATGCTATTATTTTATCATTTTTTCTCTTCTTTTTATGAACTTAATTTGTTCTTTTTCTAGTTTGTTAAGCTGAGCTCTGAGTTTATTAATTTGAGAACTTCTTTCTTCTAATATAGCCATGTAGTGCTGCATTTTTCCCCCTAAATTTGCTTTCGTTGTAGCCCAGAGATTTTTACATATCATGTTTTCATTTTCATTTAGTTCAAAATACATTCTAGGGAACCAGCAGTTAGCGTAATGGCTATGTCGCTGGACTCCCATGTAGTTGACTGCAGTTCGCGTCTTGGACCCGGTGGCTTAAAACTCACGCCAGGTGTGTGTGTGTGCATGCCCAAGATCCCGAGAGGAGAATGGAGGAGAAGGGATTGTGGCATGACCATCTCCCCTGGGGAGTGATTTCTTGCTTTCTGTCTCTCTGTCTCTCTCTGTCTGTCTGGTGAGCGCACGCGCCCTATAGCGAAACCTCTCAAAAAAAAAATACATTCTAAGTTTTATTTTGATTATTTCATGACCCATTACCTATTTGAAAGTCTTTTATTTTGTAACCAAATATTTGGGAACAGTGTGGAGTTCATAGATGTCAAGGATTCAGACATCCTTGTTTCTGAAGAAAAATACCATATACTTGGACAGGCTCCATTGCACAGAGGTGACGCACTGCTCAATAGAAGTCAGATCCCACATGACAGCCATGGTTTGAGTCCCTGGTCAAGTCAGCCTGAAACGCAGTAGCCAGGAATGAAAGTAACTATGATCTGATGGACTGGATAACTGGAGGAACAAGATTCCAGTGTGACCAGACCCTGCAAAGGGTATTTGTCATTCTCTCTGTCCCTCTGTCACATGTGCACACACGTGCTCTATCATGAATAAAGAAAAAAATACTGTAGAACTATTCAGCTCAGATATATAGATTCAACACATAGAAGATGGAGTGATCAATTGATAAATACATAGATATAGTTAGGTCTCATTATTTGAGATGTTTATGTTTTATAAAGTTGCCAAAAAGCCAAATACAGAACCACTGTTGCAGGAAGAATAGAATTAGGTTCCTGATGGCTCTAGTCACACTTCTGCCAATTAATTGATAACATTGTTTTATGTGAGTTATGTTTAAGGTCAACCTTATTTAATACTTATTGTTGATTCATCAACATTGGACTCACAATTAACAGTATTATAATTCCTGTGGGAAGTTAATCTAATACAAATTTTCTCCATAAGGTACATCCCAGTCTTTTTGTGCTTAGGAACAATAGAAAACACTTCAGCACATTTGGGACATCTTAAATGACTGAATCACCAAGTAAAATAAAAGCACAAAAATGCTAAAAATGTGATATTAAGCAAATAATGAAAAGAACATTTATTTTCAATATGAGAACTGGAGTAAACAAAAGTGTCATAGACTAGGTGACTTAAGAACAATAGAAATTTATTTTCCATGGTTCTGGAGGCTGGATTTTCTAAGAGCAAGGTGCTGAAAAATTCTTTGTTGGTAAAGAACCAGTTCCTGGTTCATACATGGTACCGGCTCATTGTGTCCTCATACGGAGAAAGGAGAAAGTCAACTACTGAGCTCTCTTCTAGAACAAATGGGATAGGGCACTAATTCCATTCAAGAGGGCTCCACCCTCATGACCTAATCACCTCCCAAAGGCCCTGCCTCTTAACACAATCAAATAGCAGATTATGTTGCAACGTATGAATTTGAGGGGGACACAAACATTCGACATGTGTCATTAGTGTTTGTTTTTTTTTTTATTCTCCATATACCCAATGTTTTGTAAAAGAATAAAATACATAAATATGTGTATACTTCCATATGAATAATTAGAAATTAGGCATTTCGCCAAGTAGGAGAATCTTCCATTTTACATTTAAGCAATATACACTGTCAATTAGTATATATCATGTCATAAGGAACAGCCATTTACTGTCACAGTTTACAAAGAGTAGTTACTTGTAAAAGAATGATCCATAACTCGAAAACATTCCCAACAACTGCTGTAATTCTTCAGTAGTCAATAGTCAAGTAAATAAGTTTGTCAAGCAAAACACTGAAGCAGTTTTAAATTTACTATCCTTAGAAAGCCATTATGATAAAGCAGCTTTTCTAGTTACTTAGAGTTAAACCATTTAATTAATTCAATTCTCTTTCCATACATATGAGAAAAAACTCTCTTAGATTTGTTTTCCTAAGTTTTATATATGCATAATGTTTTGTAAAACAAGCACTATCTCAAAATAGTACATCTTAAAATTTGGACTCTTTATTCCATTCTATGCAGAGAAAAAGAAAGAAAAAGGGAAGAATGCATTTATTATCTGCATTTTGAAATTATCTACATATTATACCATTCTATGACTATACAATAATTCATTTAGACTATCCTAGACTTACTGCTGAATAGTTGTCTAAATAGCTTACTATGGTCATTAGTACACTTATATTCCTGTAGTTAATCGACTTTTTGTCTACATCTGTGATTACTTTCCTGCAAATAATTCATAGTGGTAAAATGTAAATCACAGAGCAAATCACCTTTAATCTTTTTAATACATGTTGATATATATTTTAACAAATTCGTTAATCAATACATATTTCCAAATTGCTCTCACAGCAAATTGCTGTCACCAACAGTAAATGGGACTGTTATTTAAAAAAACACTTCCTTATAAAATTTGATATACAGTGAAACCTTTCAAAAAATATTTTATTAGCGTGAATTTAAGTAAATATAAGATTAAAAATGCATGCATATTTATTGTCCTCAATATTCTAAATTATTATAATGTGTCTTTACGTATGCTCATATATATGTTTGTGTATTTTCTGCTAGGGTGTTTATTTTTCCTGTACAGATTTATATAATGTTTTTAATGATAAAGTATTGGCTTTCAATCCATTATATTTTACACAATTTTCTCTAGCCAGTTATTTATTTGCCTTTCATTTCACATAAACTAGTAATCTAGGAAAAGTACATTAATATACTACATAACCATTTTATCTTAGTAATTTTTCCCCTAACTAAAAAGGTTTTCATCTGATTGTCTTACTTTTTATATATTTTTAATAATTTTGAATTTGTATCAACATTGTTAATTCAGCTGCAATTTAATTTTGTGTTAGTTAGGTAGTATAATGTGGGGATTGAAACTTGTATCTTCTATTGAATAATGCACCTTTTTTTTTTTTGGTAAGAGAAAATGCTGTATTTATCCAAAATTGTAAATATCTCTATGTTTATTCTTAAACTTTATTTGTTTACTTCATAGATTCACAGTCCTTCTATATCCCCTTTTTTGGCACTGTACTTCCACTTATATTTAAAAATGTGAATACTACTGTTAAAGTAGGATTTTATTTTATTTCTGAGTGAAGGCACAGCTGGGTCCATGAGCTCACATAGAGTTAAAGGAAATGAAATTAGATCTTGAGACCATTTAAGATTAGCGGAGAATAGATTTGAAGTTAGACTAATTGACCTGGTGTTTCTACTAAGTCTTGTATCACAGATACATTATTTACTCAAAAAAATTAAAGTCAGTACCACAACAACTCCCTCACCTTTCATCCCTTTGCCTCTCCCTCCCTTTGTCACTGTTCTTGCAAGACTTTCTCATTTGGGGGCCCCGAAGATGAGCTCTGATAAGCTATATTGCCTTGGTGTCGTCTCTTGTCACTTTTGACACTGATTGACCCTATCTAGCTCAGGGAAGTAGTAATACACTGCTTTAGTCTTACTCTTTCCATTGCTTGCTTCGTGACAAAAGAAAAGATTACGACCCTCTTGATAAAAGTTTGAACTAGCGTCTGTGTGGGCACAAATATAAACCTAGAGAAAAATGTCTCGAGATGTTTTCAGATATCTCCTTTTCCTAAAGGATTCTATGCTTAACTGGGTAAACCCCGCCTTCTCGTTGTGTCCGTCATGATCATTGCATGAGCAGAGATATTTGTATATGATGAATGAAGACGTTGCATCTGTGAGATATAAATAAATGAATGTGATAAACATTGGCGGCTACTTTATAACACCAATAAATTGGATTAAATACAAGTTTCATGTGAAATAGCCTAAATTTTGGTTCTGTTTATCACTTATGAAATTGCGTGTTCTAACATGACGTATCTAGTAACTTGCCTAATGCAAACCACACTGGGGCAGTTCATAGTGATTTTAAAATAATGCACCGCTCATTTGATAAATGATTCTGATGTTATCAGAGCCCTTTTAATTGATCAATTGCCAAATTGTTCAAAGTGAAGAAATGTGGGCAGTAACAAGCAGTCAAGAGGAAAGTAAGAAATATAAGGGTACTTCAGAAAGTTGGTGGGAAATGAAATGGAAGTGCAAGTTTATCTGGGGGCAAAAATCTTGAAATCTATGCATTGTGTTTTCTTATTATGTATTTTCCATGAACTTTACGAAGACCCCTTATCCAGCCCATATTGTGGCAGGCTCAGTGTCTTCTGTCGGCCTCTCTGTCCAGTTCCCTCCTCTTCCTTGTCTCTGGATTCTCTCACAGTCCTCATAGTTCTGGTTCCTGATACGTTTTGCCCAGTCTTTGGAAGACTCTTGGTTGCCAGATGATACAGATTGTCCCAATGATTCTCATGCTGTCTTTGCTGCTAGTCAGTATTTTGCCTTTATCAGTGGCTCAGTTGCCTCTAACTCATTGGTGATAGAGTGCTTTCCTGAAATGAAGCTTTTTTCTTTTTCATCTTTTTCTTTTCTATAACCTACCTTCTTGATTGCTCAGTTACCTGCTCACAATCACAATAATATCAGGGTTTCTTTTTTTTTTTTTTGGAGAGATTTTCACTGTAGGGCGCATGCGCTCGCCAGACAGACAGAGAGAGACATAGAGACAGAAAGCGAGAAATCACCCCCCAGGGGGGATGGTCACGCCGCAATCCCTTCTCCTCCATTCTCCTCTCGGGAACTTGGGCACGCATGCACACGCGCCCGGCATGAGTTTTAAGCCACTGGGTCCGGGACATGAACCGCAGTCGACTATGTGGGAGTCCAGCGACATAGCCATTACGCTAACTGCTGGTTCCCAATATCAGGTTTCTTGATAGGCATCTTGGCCATCATTGGCTGAGCTACTTCATTTTCACCACGACTACGTTCTAAGAATTTCCAATTTTTCTCTCTCTTATTTGCACAGATATACATACGCAAGCACACATGTGCACACACATGGGTGTGATGGGTCTCCTATGTAACTCAATCTTGTATTCTACCCCATCATTTCAGAGGTATCCTTTGAATTTAAATTTCTTTCTTTGTCTTAAAGGATAGAGCCTGGGTCAGCCAGTGGTGTGGTGGTTTAGGCAATTGGATTCCATAGGGCTCACTGAGCAGTTTGATTCCTGAACCTGGCAGTCTGAAAACATGTCTGACCCAAATACTGAGAGGAGAATGGAGCAGAAGGGATTGTGATTAGACCAACTCTCCTAGGGAGTGATTTCTCAGTTTTTCTTTCTTTCTGTCTCTGTTTCTGTTCAGTTAGCATATACACTGTATGGCAAAAAAAAAATATTTATAATATTCACTTCTTAAAAAAATGAAGCCTAGAATAGCCCTTAATTTAGTGATTTGGCTTCTTTTTTTTATTCTAAGATATGTTTTTGTAATGATTTATGACCCTTTTATTTAACTTTTCATTTAATTTATTTCTAATGTGTCTTTGTGTTATCAAAAAAAATTAATTTGGAATAAGCAGATGGCATAATGATTATGTCACTGGACTCCCATATAGTTGACTGGGGTTTGAGTCCTGGACCTGGTGACTTAAAACTCATGCCAGGCGTGTGTCTATACAGGCCTAAGTTCCCAAGAGGAGAATGGACGAGAAGGGATTGCAGCATGGCCATCTTCCCTGGGGGGTGGTTTCTCACTTTCTGTCTTTCTCTGTCTCTCTGGTGGATGCACATGCCCTATAGCAAAAATCTTTCTCTTTAAAAAAAAAGTATATAATTTGTTGTATTGGCTTAATGTTACATCTCATTAGTGATACATTGTATTCGATACCATACCAGCTATTTTTTTGACTAAATATTTAATCTATTTAGCTGCAATTAATGCAAAAGTGTTTACCAATAAATCATTAATATTATGGAGTTCTAGCTTGTAATGTAATCTTGTTCTTCATCTAAACTGTGAACTATTGTTCATTAGTATTTACACAGGAAACGTAAGGGCAAAGACATGTCAAGAGTTGCCCCATTCCCCAAATAATCTTCTTAGCACACAATAAGAAATCTGCATCTTACTCCTTATCTCTGTTTCTCCATCTTTCTCTCTCTCAAATTATTTTAACCTGCTTTATTTTTGTACATAATCTTCATAACTTTATTATGTTTATTTCTATTTACTGTCTTCTTGAATATGATTAAGTCTCTATGTGGGCAAGGATCTTCACATATTTTTGTATTTTATATTTATGCACATTGACACTAATAGCTTCTAGATTTGGATATACTTTTTCTGGGAGCAAAGAAAAAAATCAAGAAAGTTGTTTAAACACTTTAAATCACCTTTCAACCCAATTTATACTTATGTTGTCATCAAAAAAGTGATAGAGGGGGCCTGACAGTGGTGCAGCCGTAGGGCATGATGCTCTGCAAAGGCGACCCACATGGGAGGGTTGTGGGGTTGGTCTGAGGTGACCACTGTGAATGCATGCACTCATGATCCAGGACTTGCTGAGGGTGGTGGTGGATTGTGGCATCAAGACGTGGCTGGAGGTGCTATATCTCTGCTTTTCTCTGTCTTTCTCACTCAGAGAAGAAATAAATTGTAAAACTTAAAAAAATGCTAGAGATATAAAGAATTTTTAAACATTAGAACAAACAAGAATGAGAGATCTGATAGAAGATAAATTTATACAAAAGACCACTAAAAATCAGCAAAATAATTACATTAAAAGAATTACATAGATGAATCTAGTAATGTTTTTTTAAACTTAGTTAATGGAGGCAGAGAAATAAAGATTAGCTTGTTTTAGAAAGCATGAGTTTAAGAAAAAGAAAGCTTATGGTGAATATAATAGGCATAAAAATATGACTGCAGCATGAGTTCATAATCTCACAACATTCCCATAAAATAACTTTTTATAAACATAGAGTTCAATGACCAACAGCAAATGAAGTAGTGGTTATATCGTTGGACTCCCACATAGTCAACTACGATTTGAGTCCTGAACCTGGTGACTTGAAACACACTGGGTGCAGGTGCATGTGTTCTCAAAAATCCCAAGAGAAAAATCGAGCAGAAAGGATTGTGGCATGTACGTGCCCTATAGCAAAAATTTCTAAAAAAAAAAGGAGTTCAAAGCAATTATTTTCAATTATCCACGGTCTATTTCTAGAAGAAATCATGTAAAGACAAAAGCACTCTACTGAGACAACCAATGGCATGGTGGCTAATGTGACTGGTTCTCATAGAGCAGACCACACTATTTGAATCCTGGACCCAGAGACTTGAGAAACATACCAAGCATGTGTTTGTGTGCATGCTCAAAATCTTGGAAGGAAGGGAAAATGAAGACGGAATTGCAGTGTTACCAGGCCTTATCATGTGTGCTTTCTTACTTTCTCTCTCTCCTGTTTCTCGTTGGTGAGTGCTTGTGGCCTCTAGCAAAAACAAAATGACAACAACAACAAAACAAAGAAACAAAAAACACTTTTCTTTTACAGACAGTTTAATATGCTAAAGAAAAATTGCAAAGGATGGGTTACAAAGGAAAAGAAAGCTTTGATCATTATTATTATAAAAGGAACTCAACTCCACTGAAACAAACAGAAAGAAGAGCTCTGAAGTGCTAGAACGAGCTAGTGAAAAAGTACTGGATGACGTTGGGAGGTCGTTCAAGGTATCTGAGCCATCTGTATGTTTCAAACTGTCCTTGTCAAACAAAGTTAGACTCCCACAGAAAGTAGGAAATGGAGGTGCTATCTCACTTCGTGAGTATATTTCAAATGATGGCTTCTAGGTTCTTGAGAACAGCGTTACTAGTCAATAAAATTGGCATATTAGAAAAAGACTTACAAAGCGGCAGGGAAAAGAATTATAATTACAAATTTTCTAAAGCAAATGCTCTATGAAAAGGGAGGTCAAGAGCATACAAAATCAAGAAATCTGCCTAAAATTTTCGTCAAGCTGGAAGAATTGCTGTCTGTCTTGGTAGAGATGAGAAACTGTGGGTAGGGGATAAGGTTCTTGTTACTAAATGACTTCTTTTTTCCCCCATCTTCCTTTTAGAAGTAAATGTCTACAATCCAGAAGAAATCACTTCTCTGGCCCATTCTACAGGTAACAATGTGAGTATGGGGTGGTCAGCAAGTGGCATGATGGTTAAGGTGCTGGATTACCACATGGCTGACCACATGGCAGTTCAAGTCCTGGACCTGGCATTTTTAAAATAATTTCAAAAGCTTGTGTGTACACGCCCAAAATCCAGAGAGGAGAATGAAGAAGGGATTGTGACATTTACCATTTGTGAGATGTTTGGAAAAGTGGGGTAGGACTTGGAGATTGGATATTGTGATTTATGTTAGAAAACGCCAAAGGAGATTAAACAGATAGATACATGAAAGTATAGAAAAATGTATTGGATGTATAAGAGAAATTAAAGTAACATAAAATACATTAAAAAAGAAAAATGTATTGGATGTTGTTGTTTGCAAGAGTTCGATATAAATTATTCAAATAAAATTAATATAGAAGAGAATGAATAGTAGCAAACATATTGTACTAAAACAAATCCTGTAAGACTCTCATTTCCTTTTGACTGGGTATGTGTGTATAAATATTACATGTCCTGATTTCACCAAATCAGTTATCTTATGTTTAGCACTTACATAGTTGTATAATCTGTTAATTAGCAAATTAACATTGTTGACTGATGAACTGATATCAAGTCAGATATCAAGGTGCTTAGTTATAGGGCACAGCAGGTGACATGGTGGTTAAGATGTCCATTTCCCTTATGGCCAAATGTAGTTCAAGTCCCATACCTGGTGGCTTTAAGATCACACTGGGCATGTGTGCATGCATGTCCAAAATCCTGAGAGAAGAATGGAGAAGGGAATGTTGTGTGGTCATCCCCTGTGAAGGATGATTTCTCACTTTCTGTCTTCCCTGTCTGTGTCTCTCTATGGCTAGAACATGGGCCCTATGGCCAAAACCTTAAAAAATAAATGTGTTATTCCAATATATTAATTTTATTCAAAGAGCTCAATTTTTTTTCCTGACGTTCAGATTTACCAGGTAGAAATATAGCACAGAGGAATGCCTGGTCAGAATGCTCAAAAACATCTTAAAAGAATTCTGTAATGGAATATATTATCAATGTAGGTAACTACATTATTTATGGTAGAATTTTAAAGTATTTATGTGTATGTCATTTATGAGACATTAACATTCTGTTTACTTTGTCTGAATAATTGGGAAACCTTAAATAAGCCAAATTAAGAATTAAATTCAAAGAATTTTTACATGGATTTTTCAGAGCTGGATATTAGGACTAACTCTTGACATACCTATTTCAAGAGGACAAAAACAAGCAAATATGTGATATGAGTCTGCAAAATAGTAGATTGTCCAGTAGGGAAAAAATATTTTTATTTAAATGTAAACATACAGTTACCTACCTTTCTATACAATTATTCATGGCTTATTATAAAATCAGTATATGCGATTAATATATAATAGTCTTTTCTATTAAATAAATATATTATTTAGGAAGAAAAAATACATATCCATGCATATTTATAGAATCTTAAAATACTAACATTTTTACCTTCTCCAAATAATTTGAAAATATATTAATGTATAACTCTATAAACCATGTAGGTATCTATTATTTAGCAGCTAGTATAATGGTTACATTGCTGGACTCCCACATAGTTGACCTGGGTTTGTGTCCCGGACCCAACAACTTGAAACTCACGCTAGGCATGTGTGTGTGAGTGCCCCAAATTCTTACAGAAGAATGGAGGAGAAAGGATTGCAGTGTGCCCATCCTTCCTGGGGGGGGGGGGAGGGAAGGCCCTTTTTCACTTTCTGTCTCTCCAGTGAGCAAACTTACCCTATAGCAAAAATCTCTAAAAAAATAAACAAATGAATAAATAAAGTTTTTCTAATATATAGGAAACACATGTAGATTACCTTGACTTTTCTGGCCAAGGAATTCACAATTACTTTTAATATGTGATCATTACTCTTAGGGGTTGATGAATTTGCTTATTCTGCAGCATTGATTATAAGCAACCAAGGGAGACAAACCTCCTCAGGAGTGTCAGAGTCTCTATATTCATGACATTTTTCACTAAATTATTGCATGGGTATATAAAAATGGCTGAGAGAAGTACATATTTTGTTTTCTTACCTGAACATTAATGGTCTTCTTACATATGACCTTTATTTATCTCAAATTCCTTTTAGAAGAACAATTTATGCCATATATCCTTCACTCCAGTCATTATACACTTCTTCCTTGAAAAGTTCTGCTTGTATTTTTAAAAACCCTGTAATTAAAAAGAAAAATAGAGTATGGTTCAGTGTTCAGTAAAACTGTTATTGAACACACTGACACATAATGTGCTGTGGATAAGAAGATGAATGACCTGATTTTTCCCCCTGGCAAGTCTTGGTGGGGAGATACACCTTTGAAAGGATCATTGAGTACAGTGTTCCTGAGAAATAGTTAAAGCTAATGGACTCTGGAGCTAGACTACCTGATTCTGAATTCTTGGCTTGGCAACTAACTGTAGTCTTCAGCAAGAGAATTAGTCTTTCTGCATTTATATTTCTTTATGCACATAAAAGATAAAAATATTAACTATTCATATGGTTGTTGTCGAGATTATATAATTAGTGCATCTAACTTGATTAACCTAGAGCGATAATTAGATTGTTTAGCAAACATAATTTGTCATTGGGACTGGTGAAGCCTTTATTGGTGAGGAGGGTAAGAGATGACTTTCTGGAAAGCTCTTTTCCAGAGATGGACCCAGTTTTGAGGGGTTAAATAAAAATTCTCTAAACAAACAAACAGAAAAGTGATTGTAGAAAATTCCAGAAACAGAGGAGGACAAGCTGTTGACAAAGACAAATGGATGTGATGGTATAATCTGAAAATGTCATCAGTTTTAGATGATGAATGTTAAAGCATAAGGTAGAGAGTGAAATAAAGGCACTGAAAACATAAGCAGGAAGGTGATCATGAAAAAATGTGTATGTCCCTCAAAGATTTGTTTTTATCTTGTAAGTGCTGGCTATAAATTAAGTGTATCTTTTGTTAAGGGAAATGAATTGGTGAGATTTGATTTTCCACAGAGGCCCCAGGGACAATAGATTGTCAGAAAGATGAGAGGCAGAAAACAAGTTAGAAAGGTATTGAAAATAGCAGGGGTTAGGGCCAGCAGGTGGCATGGAGGTAGAGGCACTAAATTCCACATGACCCGACTGTACGGTTTGAGTCTTGGGCCTAGTGGGTTGAAAATCAGACTAGGCACAGGTGTGTGCATGCCCCAAATCCCAGGAGGAGACTGGAGGAGAAGAGATTGCTGTATGGCCATCTCCCTCCTCCTCTCTTTGGTGAGCACACATCCCCTATACTAGAAAACTAGAAACAAACAAACAAACAAACAAAAAAAAACACTGGAAAAATAAAATTTTTCCTCAGTCATAAGAATTAATTTACTGAGCTACTGTTTTTGAAATAATACTACTTATTTTCCTTACGGATTTTATGTTTCGAAATGTCAATGAGAAGAATAAATACTGACCACAGGAGACCTGGTTCTCATACATGGGAGAAGAATGTTCACATGGCTGGATGATATCTCCCAGGAAAAAAATCAAAAGGTTGTCTGCATGTAGTATAACCATTGCTATTTATTTATTTTTGTTTTTATAAGACATTCGTAAATACCCTATTTGATGATGTAATATAGAATAATAAATTTAGTAACACAATTTCCCCCTTCCTACCTTATAAGAGTAGAAGTAGTAATGGAAGTTGTAGTGGTATTATATAACAACCAATTCGGTTACATAAGCTCAGTTACATTTTAATTGAAATGATAAATATAAATATCTATGTATGCTTGTGCATTTGAATAAGCTCTTGCATTAAGAATTAGAGAGGCATTGTATGTCCCTACTTAACATATACTGAATGTCTGTGTTTTATAGCAGTAACTGAAAGATTGGAAGGTATAATTTTGGAGAGGACAACTGTGGACACTAGAGACAGTGGGGACAGGGTACTTGGGGATGGGTAATAGGAGGGGGGAGAGAGCGGGTCAAGGGAAAAATACACAAATGAAAAGTTATCTCCTGATGATAATGTATATAATAATGTCTTTGACTTGACTAACATGCACTGTATTCATGCTGGGAAAAACCATGTCGTACACTGTAAAGATGTGCAGTGATTAAATGTAAATTTTAAAGATAACAAATAAAATTAAAAAAATAATCATTTCCCTTTTTACTGTTTACATCTTCTCTTGAATGTTCATCAATATAATACCATTATTGCCTGAATTTTCTCAATATAATCACACTGCTGTGCAATAGGAAATATTGGTGC
>NW_006159890.1:420814-438884 GCF_000334495.1 Tupaia belangeri chinensis
CTCATGAATAATCTCTGATGTTTATTAATGTCACTGCAGACATGTGTGTTGGGGAATCTAGAATGAGATCCTCAGAATTCCATGTACTCCTATAGGGCATACGCCAGGTTCACAGAGCTCTAGCAAGCATCATCTGGGAGCTGCATAATGCCTTCCTGAGGTAGAAAGAGCTATGTTCTCCCTTTCACATTTAAGAAAAATATGAGTGGGCTGGTTATATGTCTTGCCCACCATCATGTGGAGTTGAAACAGCTTTGAGACTCATATTCAGCCTGTTTCATTTTGTATTTAATGTTTATTTTGACATCTCTTTGTTTCCTGTAAACAGTATATAACACAATTTGAACTGTAGCCTACACCCACCAGCAGCTGAGTCTAGACAGTATCACTCAGAATGATAAAATGGCACTTCAGACAATTTGAGAATTTACTCGGGAGTCAAGCAAATTAGTGCACCTTATTTTTCAGAGAAACATAAGCAGAAGCAGCAAGTACAGAAAAAATTTTAAAGTTCAGTATGATGTTTTGGTCTTAATACTTAATTTCCTAGGGTCACTGTTTAATCTCTCCAACACTCTCTCAGAACAACGTACTTAGTGAATTATAACAATGATCTCATAAAGAGGTTAAGAAGATTAAACCATGAATATGAACAACAGTCCAAGGGTAGTACCCAGAAAGTTAAATTCTTAATACATAGTTGGCCTTTTCTCTTTATTAGTCAACTTTATAGATCATTGATTGGCTTCTTGAAAGAGGTGTCTTGGTAGGTGCTCCACTTTTAACAAGGTTGTTCTTCCATGTGAGGTATGGCAGAGGGCCAGTAGGGGGCAGCAGAGCACTAGTCCCAAACTAGAAATCTGGAGCTACCTCCTGAATGATTTATAGTACAGGTGCGATCAGCCCTTGGACTTACCCAGAGCTCCAGACTGGTTGGGAAAGGACTGAAGAGCTGAAGTGTAGTAAATGTGTTTACATAACTACAGGCTAAGGTTTGAGAAAGTAGACATCCAAACCCAAAACTGGAACACCAACTGAAATAGAAAGTGTCACTTGGAGGGGTAAGGTAAGGTCATGAAAAATAATTAATAAGGGTCCGAAATGAATATGAAATGGGTTTGGTTAGATTCTCAATTATCGCGCAGAAGATTCTTGTGCTACTGGAAGTGCCTGTACCTGCTTCTTCCACAGGGCTCCACTCACTTGCTGAGGACAAGACTATTGCCTTGTTCCGTGTCAGGGTCCCTTATTCCAACCTCCCTTGACTGATGCTTCAGGCCTGAAGTGAACAGTGCATTTAAGCATTATCAGCAAAATATGTTGAGATATTGAAAAACACTGAGGAGAAGCATCGACTCCTAGGTCAGCTTTTAAGATTTTGTCCTCCCAATGCATGAAACCCAACTTCTGGGAAAGAGAGTTTAATGCTGTAAGTATGTTAATTTACTATACTTCCTTCATGCTTTACCAGAATAAATTATTCCTCTCTGAAGTGATAGAGACTTCTGTAGTAATATACAGTAAGTTCGAATGGGGTATGGCCCAGGATTTTGGCTAATCAATGACAAAGAAGCATGAAACACATTTGAAAGGTTATGAATAGAGTCAGGAGCTCTAGGAGTTGAATTGAGGGTAAAATCAGTTTCTCTGACTATCTCGAATTAAAATGCAGTGTGGCGTCATGTTTTCTAGTTCTCTTTATTTTGCAGGAGAAAACAAGTCATATGATAAAAATATTGTAAAGCTACAATGCCAGACATCAACTCTTCCAGCAATACTCTTGTGGAAATCAGAGGGATCGTAACTTAATCTCTATTATCTGGTAATTCAATCAAATTGTT
The DNA here is from genome assembly GCF_000334495.1 of Tupaia belangeri chinensis. Lineage (NCBI taxonomy): Eukaryota > Metazoa > Chordata > Mammalia > Scandentia > Tupaiidae > Tupaia > Tupaia belangeri. The sequence goes on from NW_006159890.1 coordinate 422,656, forward strand.
GGTAATTACTTTTTCTCTGTATAAGCCTATTTACCTACCTCTAGAATTAACAAAAATGGTAGACGAAGTTCTTTCTGTCAAAGGCCATGTTAACAGATGGAAAAGTGTTGAGCTGCGTTGTGAAATCCTTGGTTCTTTGGGTCCAGATCACTAAAATTAGAGATCTGTCCCTAGGCGCAAAATGAAACCGCAACCACGAATGAAGCAGAAAAGAAAGTTTAATAGAAAAGAAAGGAAAGAAAGGAAGTACACCCAAAAAGGTTGTTGGGCGGGCGGATTGCCAAGTGGCAACCGTGTTTGATACTGGTCAACCGTTATTCTTATTACTAGAGGTCATGAATATTCATTAGTGGGCGGCCCCTTATGCTGCCTATGTTCTTTAAATTTGAATCCACACGTTCTCTCCTGCACCTGCGCACCTTCCTCACAGGCAAAGTGAGGAATTTGGTCACCTAATTACGTACGCCCAGTGCTAGTCAGGTTGCCTCAATTAGATTGCCCAATTAGTCTATCATATTAATGACCAAATGCTTGCTTGGGTCCTTTTGACAAAAGAAAATCTAAGAACTATCCCTGTGTGCTTCCCTCAAGTCTCAAGGAATTAATATGGCAAATTGCCTCACCCTCCTGGCACCTGAAGCTAGGTGAGCCTTTCGTTTTTCTCTTAGGGCTGCCCGCTCATGGCTAACTAACTGCCTACCACAGTCATATGCTATTCCAGTCAGACCAGGAACTGGAGATACCATAGATGTGTTCAGGAAGTTTTCTATGTCCATAAATTCTTTCTGTCATAGACTCTGAAAGTTTCTGAATGCTTTGTTTCATTTATAGAAATCATAGTTTGAATTATTCCTATCTTAAACTATCTCCTTATGTACAAGTCAGTGACTTGTTACTCAAGAGAATTTATAGCATCCCTACATTAAATCTTTCACCCCCAGGAAAAAGGTTTAAAAAATGCTCACACCACTCTTACCCCAAAGTGATGGTGATTTGTTGTTTGCTCGCATTCTGTTGCAAATAGCTCTGAAGTCCTGTTCTTTGTTCTTGTGGATTGGACTGTGTCCCCTGACTCCCAAAATTCATATGTTGAAGTCCTAACTCTTAGCACCTCAGCATCTGATATTATTTGCGATAGCGGTTTTTCAATGAAGTTAATTAGGATGAGGTCATTACGGTAGGTCTGACCCAATATCATGCGTGTCCTTAAATGCTGGGGAAATCTGGATATAGTTGCAATCATGCACGCAGAGAAAATACCATGTGAAGTTCCACTGTCACAGGCAAGGAGCTGCCAGCTCAGAGGAAGACCTGTCCAGATACTTCCCTAGCACCTAGAAAAGGAGAATGGCCAGTGGGTTTCAGACTTCCAACTTCCAGAATTTGAGACAACAAATTTCAGTTGTTTGAATCAATCAGTTTGTGATAATTTGTTATGGCAACCCTAGAACTAATGCGTGGGAACTTTAGAAAGTTCATGGAAAATGTATATTATTTAAAAAATGCATGGATTTCAAAAATGTTTTGCAACAAGACAAAATCATACTTTTATTCCATCTTGCCACAAATTTTTAAAAAGTACCCTTTATAAGAAGGAATCGCATACCTCCCCTGAGCACTCTATTAAAAATTAATGAGGATTATTTCTAAGGAGAAGACTCTCTGGGATTATCTCTCTCTCTTTCTCTCTCTTTTTAATAAATTATTTATTTAATTTTATTTATTTATTTTAATTTTTGAGCAGAGAAAGGGAGAGAGGGGAAAAGTGAGAAAGCAAGCTGTCAGGTCTAGGACTCGAACTGCAGTCACTCACGTGGGAGTCCAGTACTTTAACCACCATACTATCTGCTTGTTCTTGGACTTTTTTTGTTTTTTTTGTTTTTTTTTTGAGAGGTTTTGCTATAGGGGACATGAACTCATCAGAAAGACAGAGACAGAGCGATAGAGATAAATCACCCCCTCAAGGGTGATGGCCACACCGCAATACCTTCTCCTCCATTCTCTTGGGATCTTGGGCATGCAAGCACACACACCCGGCTTAAGTTAAGCCTCTGGGTCCAGGACTCAAACTGCGGTTGACTACATGGGAGTCCAGTGACATAGCCATTACTCCATCTGCAGATCCCAGGACTCTCTCTTTTAATAAACGATTCCTTAGAGCAGCAGATGGCATAGAAGTTACATCACTGAATTCCCACATGGCCAACCTGGGCTCAAGTCCTGGACCCAGTGACTTGAAACTCATGCTGGAAGGGTGCTCAAAATCCCAGGAGGATAATGGAGAAGAAGAGATTGAAGCAAGGACATCCCCACTGGGTAATTTCTCCCTTTCCCTCTCACTGTTTCTTTCTCTCTCTCTTGCCAGTGATTGCACATGCCCCAAGACAAAAATCTCTTAAAACAAAAATGATTTCATTGTGCATAGTTTAAAACTATTTTTCTCTTATGACAACTGGATAGTATTCAACTCCATTAAAATTCTTCCTAAGGTTTAATTCACAGAGTTTAATGACACCTTTGTTTATAATTATAAAAATTTAAATAAAAGATATATTTTATCCAATCAAAAGTAATGATATGGAAACTAGCAGATGGTGTAATGGTTACATCACTGGACTCCCAGGTAGTCGACCATGGTTCAAGTCCTGGACTTGGCAGCACACTGGACACTTAGGTATGCATGCCCAAGTTCCTGAGAAGAGAATAGAGGAGAGGGGACTGCCGAGTGGTCATCTCCCCAGGGAGGTGATTTCTCACTTTCTGTCTCTCTGTCTCTACAGTGAGCACATGCGCCCTATAGCAAAAGTCTCTATTAAAAAATAAAAAAAAACCCAAAAAAACAGAAATGATGTAAAGAAGAGACAAAGCAGCCTCTCATACTACGATTGAGCAATTATGGTACAATGTCTTGTCTGCATTCAGGGGCAGCCAACTCTGCTCAGCCATTGTTGGAGGTTAGGTCCAATGACAGCATTAAATCAACCAAGAGCCCACCGCAGTTTCATGTGATTGCTTTCTGCACTTCTGTATTGATTATTTTAAACCTCTTTTCTACATTTCATTTGATGAGTTCAGAACTGTACGCTACCAAAGTTAAGAGAAAGATGGAAAACACAATTGAAAGTCATTTAGATGTATCTAAAGACCTGTGAATATGGAAAACTTTAACCTATATGAAAGAACAAGTTCAGAAAGTCAGCAAAGGCAGCTATTTCCAGTTTTAGATGCATATAGATTTTTATCTAGTGAACTCAAAAGTTCCTGGAAAAGTAGATTCAAAATGAGAAATACCAAGACTGTCTTGGTTTCTGAACTCTAAGGGTAAAAAACTCAGGAGCACACAGTAAAAATGAAATCATGTGTATAGAATCAAATATCAAATACCTTGTCAATTTTAGACTTCTTTTTTTTGAGAAAGATTTTTGCTATAGGGTGTGCGTGCTTGCCAGAGGCACAAAGAGAGAAAGATAGACAGAAAATGAGAAACCACTCACCAGGGGGATGGCCACACCTCTCTCCCTTCTCCTTTATTCTCCTCTCAGGATTTTTGAGTACGTATGCACATGCACCCAGCATGAGTTTAAGCCACCAGGTCTGGGACTTGAACCATGGTCAACTACATAGGAGTCCAGTGATATAACCATTATACCATCTGCTAGTCCCAGTTTTAGTCTTCTTAACAGCAATATCCAATATCTGAAGACAAAGAAGTAATATTTCAAATATTGAATTGTGAAATGTATTCTATCTCTTAATATGTGAAAATTAACATCTTATCTGAAGAGCATGGAGTCTAAATCCTTGGTTGACAAAATGAGTCTGACAAAGGGTTCATTATATCCCTTTTGGGGATATACTTGGCATCTAAGAAGGAAGAACCACCCTACATAAATACAACTCTTCCCGTCATCGTGACCATTTCTTTTGGATAAATGATGATTTACCAAGATGGCAATCAACACATCTGAGATGTTCAGACACTTCCTTACTAGGTATCTTTCCCATATTGAAAGATCTGAATTCTAAAGTTAAAATGACAACATAAATCAAACCTGATAGTCACCATTTGGTGTTAGGGTAGATAAAATACATATAATTGACATTTAAAATGTATCTTTAGGAGAAATTGACATATTATCTGAGATTATATTCCATTAAAATATATAAATTAAGATATATGATTAATTTTAGACTTGTAATTTCAAGATAAAAAATGTAAACAAATTTTCTACCACCTTAAACTATGGGGTGATAATCACAAGAATTTGAGTAACAATGTTTATAAGTAAAACTTACTTGATTCTCAAAAGTTATCTTTCAGCAATTGTGAAAGTTCTCTTGAGTGTTAAGTCATACATTTGAAAGGCATCAACAAAAGGTAGGATTATTAAATTTTAAGTGAATTTAAATATAAATTACTAGAAAAGTGTATGGAAAATGAAATTTTACAAAAAGTTAATGGAAAATGAAATTAAAACATAAGTTTAGGGCCAGCAGGTGCTGTGGTAGTTTAGGCACTGGATCCCACACGGCCAACTCCATAGTTTCAGTCCTGTACCCCACTGGTTGCATGTAGGTGCGTGCCTGAAATCCTGAGAGGAGAAGGGAGAAGAAGGGATTGTAGTGTGGCCATTGGCCATTCCTCCAGGAGGTGTTTTCTACTTTTCCTCTTATCTCTAGCAAGCACAAGTATCCTATGGCAAAAAACTAAAAAAAAAGAAAAGAAAAAAGAAACTAAAAAGAAAGAAAGAGAAAAGGTATGAGTTTAGTTTATTTTGATACAAGAATTCTGAAGTCTATGCATAGGTTTTTCCATAATATATATTTTCCATGAACATGTCGAAGATAGCTCTTATAACTGAGTTATACAGTTTTTGAAGGTAATTTAATCTATTCCTCTTGAATTGATCATACATAGAGAAAGTACAGATTATTGTCATTTTCACTAGATTAATAAAAATAATACCTTTATTGCACTGAAATTATGGGGAAATACATGTTTCCAAATTTGTTTTTTGAACATACAGAATATTAGTTTTAAACCTAAGAAACTATAACTGCTATTCTTGATAAATAAAAAGACATAAATCATGAAATCCATTTTGACTATGCCATAGCATAAGTTGCATTATGAAACAAATATTTGAAACGTGGCTATTTGAGGCTTTTAGTTTTTACCTTCACTGCAATATCAGACAGTGAAAAACTATGACAGATGCTGTTGTCAGACTCTGTCAGTTTCTTCCTGTGAAAAAGTTTTGAATATCAAAGCACACCCTGTTCCAGCACCTCATTTTCAAGAGCTGTTACAGATCTTGTTTTTGACTTTAACTGTGGAACTATTGCCATTTGAAAAGTTGTACGTTAGGGCTTTATTGCCCTGTGGAAAGATCTTTATTTTTTATGTTCTCTAAAGTGTGGTTTTGAAGGAATATTATACAACTTTCTGAAATGACATTGTCAAATTGCAAGAATATTTTTTCTTCTGAGATAAGAAAGATTATTTTACCATTTGGTATGTCATGTATCAAATAGACATTTGACACTTCTACTAAGAGAACAACAGGAGAGCTTGGGCATTAAAGTAGACTTGAATTTACAGATAAATGATTTCAGCCACATGGCTATTCTTCACAATTCTTAAATTTCTAGAGATGCCACTTAGGAAGCTTGGAAAATAATCTGCATTGAGATTCTTTTACATTTTTACTTATTGAATGAAATGTTTCTGTGTTGAAGGAAAGCTACTTGATCTGGGACTTTTTTTTTTTTTCCTTTATTGATAAAATGAATTTAGAACAAAGAGCAACGTGGTTTCATTGAGCACAGCTCTTCATAATTCTTGGAACTCAGAGAATTATTTAACTCACTGTGATAATCTCAACATTTAATAAGACATGTATGTAATAATGAGTATTTTTTGTTTGCTTTGTCTTCTCTTAGTTTTTCTGGTTCTGTTACTTGTAACTTCTTCTCTAGGCCTTCTCTCTGAGAAATAGAGGAGTCAACTACAGAGAGTTATTTTTTTCTTTCTTTTTCTTTCCGTTATACAATAGAAAATTGTCTAGGTCAATAGTTGTTTGCCTGTGGTTCATATGATATGGTTTTATTTTATTTTACTTTTATCAAATTAGTTAGTCAGCTTCAACATACCTTCAAAGAAGTCATAATAGCCACAATGCATCTAGGCAGGTATTTCTCATTTACACTTGCTTATAGGATTTCATAAATGCTACTTAATCGCAGATTAAATTGCAACAATCCAGTTTTTACAAATAAACTCATTATAACACAACATGCGGAGAGCAGCATCTTTTAATTTTTATTCCTATATATTTTGTCTTTCTCATAAAACTGTGTTTCTTTATCTCTGACTCCAATCTTCCAGTCCAATGCCTAGTACTGGACACTCCATAAACACTGGGTGGATGAATAAGCGAGCTGCCATTTTCTCTTTGTTAGCTATTTTCACATAACAGATTATTCCAAAATTTATTTTAGGTAACAGTGGAGATTTATTATCTTGGACAGGTTCTGTGGGTCACATATTCGGAATTAGCTTAGTTGGGTGGTTCTGACTCAGAATCTCTCGTAAGGGTTCAGTCAAGATGTCTGCACCTCTTCCAAGACTACTCATGGGTACTCATGTCACACAAACTGGCTTCCCCAAGTGTTCCCAAAGCAAAGAATCATATTGGGTTGTCAGGAAAGTCATGATGCATTTTTGCATAGAAAAACATAGAAAACTAGGTCATGACTCTCCCCATGACCTACTACGTGGCGTCTTTTGTGAGCTCACTTTAAAAATCACACACCAACGTTTTATAATATTCAAGTTAAATAGGCCAGCCCTCTTTAATATGGGAGACACCACACAAAAACATGAAACACTACATAGAAGAGATTACCACAGTCATCATAGAGGCTCACTAGTACATATTTACAGATATGCTATACTTTGCAAAAGCTTTCACATTTATGGTCATCTTCTCATCTTGTTTAAAATTTTTAATGTTAATATTTAGCACTTATTCCCCCCTCCCCCCTATTATCACCACCATTATCATTCTTAAGGGTAGAGAAATATATTCTTAACTAGTTCTGGAAATACACAGTGAATCAAAGCATATTGTGAACAAATGTATTTCTATTTAACTTTCTTTAACTGTTTTTCAAATCCCTTGCTGTAAAACCCTATGCATGTCCTTATGGCATGAAGAATATGAAATACCTTTATCAATCTGAGATTTGCCTTGTTAGAGTCTTAGAACTCACAGGAATAAAACAACCTCAGTTAACATCAGTGAATCCTTTTCTTTTCAGTGCAAGAAGTCAATCACAGAAAATCACAAAGCATAAAGTAACCCATAAAATAACCCTGCCATATGATCTCTTAGGGAAAATAAGCAGTGGAAGGGAGAAATGCTTTCTGAAAGCATGCATAACCTCTCCTAGCAAAACAAAAGCCAAAACAAATTACAGTGTATGTTTACGCTAGAATGGCTATTACCTTAAGAAAAATTCAAAGCAATTTTCTATGAAAAAATCAGGTCATCACATTCCCAGAATAAGAATGATCATTAAATTGATGTCAACTTCACAGATAAATAGAGTGGGAGGAAAATCATACTCTGAAACCTTAAGAAAATCACATAATTAAAAATTACACTTAATCACTTTCATTTAAGTTTTGTTTTACATGAATTTTTTTTTAACTTTTCTTTTTTAATGAATAAGCATGGCTAATAAGTCTCCTTCTCTTTGAGAATAGTTAGTGAGGTGGTTATAGGAACACAATATTAATAATTCATAGTAGTGATTTAACTAAAAAAGGAACTTTTCATTATTCCATAAATTACCTAGTGTAGCCAAAAATTTAGTCTAGATGTGTGTCTGAAAAAAAAGTTTCATCAGAAGTGGAGGGGATGAAGAAAAGAGCTCTCATTGTGTTTTTTTTCCTTTTTTTTTGTTTGTTTTTTAATATGCCAGGAGTTGTGCAAAAGTGTCCACTTCTACTCTACGCTGTCTCCCAGAGAAAATAAAAGTTTGAAAAATCCTCCATTGTAATGTCAGCTACAGACTGCTTTATCTCTCAGATATTTTTGCAAGATCTAAACATCTGGGAACATATTTTTCTGGCATTGCTCTCAGATTTTATTTAATTTTGCACCATTTCTGTTCAAATGATGATGAGACAGGATTTCTTTTTTATTATTATAATTATTATTTTGAGTTTTCACTATAGAGAGAGAGAGACAGAGTACTAGAAAGTGAAAAATCACCCCTCATGGAGGAAGGCCAGACTGCAGACCCTTCTCTTCCATTCTCCTCTTGAGATTTTGGCCATGCAGCACATGTACCCAGGGTGAATTTCAAGCCACCAGCCCAGGGCTAGAACTGTGGTCAGTCATGTGGAAGTCCAATACCTTAACCACTATACCATTTGCTGGCCCCCAAGGTGAGGTTTCTAGTCCTTATCAGCCATTCCTTTAAACATAGCCTAAACAACTTCTTTTTTATTTCTTTTTATTTATTTATTTTTTTTTGCCATAAAGTGCTCACCAGAGAGAGACAAAGAGATGGAAAATTAGAAATCACCTCCCAAGTGTTATGGCCGCAATGTAATTCGTTCTTCATTCTCCTCTAGAGACTTTTTGAGCATGCACACACATGTGCCCAGCACGATTCTCAAGCCACCGTGTCCAGGATTTGAACCGCGGTTGGCCATGTGGGAGTCCAGCACTTTAACCACCTGCTACCTGCTGGGCCCCTAAACCACTTTTTTTTTTTTTTCTTTTTTTGGAGAGGTTTTATTTTATTTTATTTTTTTCCGCTATAAGGCGCATGTGGTTGGGCCCCTAAACCCCTTTTTTTTTTTTTTTTTTTTTTTTTTTTCTTTTTTTGGAGAGGTTTTATTTTATTCTATTTTTTTTTTTTTCTGCTATAAGGCACATGTGTTTGTCAGACAGACAGAGAGAGACATAGAGACAGAAAGCGAGAAATCACCCCCTAGGGGGGATGGGCACGCCACAATCCCTTCTCCTCCATTCTCCTCTCGGGATCTTGGGCACGCACGCACACACGCCCAGCGTGAGTTTTAAGCCACTGGGTCCAGGACGCGAACCACGGTCGACTACGTGGGAGTCCAGCAACATAGCCATTACGCTAACTGCTGGTTCCCCCTAAACCACTTCTTAAGGATTGTAGAAAATTAACTAATATTCACTACACCAGATAGGTTTTAGACATTGAAATGACAACTGTTTTAATGTCTGGGATGGCACGTCTAAGACAAAAACAAACAAAATAAAACGAAAACAGTATTTAAATAACATCGCTCATTAATATGTTAGGATTGTCTTAGTTCAAAACCTTATTTCCATGGCGGAATTGAACATATTCTATTGCTTTCCATACCATGCACTGGGATTTGACAACCTGATTCAGTCTCTTGCTCTGATGTTTGATAGCCTTACCATCATGGAGTTCTTTATTTAGTGGATTTAAGTTTGGAAGTATTCAAGTCCTCCTGAGCTCTTTTTCATCTTTTGTTTGCTTTCTGGTGATCAATCTGCATGTATTTTATCCTTCAGTCTAAGTGATTCATTGTTCAATTAACATTTCTTGGCTTCTATAAATTATTCCTCAATTAAGTTTAGTATAGGGTAATTGGTTTAACCCGTGGTAGCTTCCTCCCATCTGCATTACTACAGAGGCTCTCTGCCCAGAAGCTCTTCTGTTCTTGATACCATATGCATTTCACATGCACTTTTTCTTCAACTAAAGAGTGTTATTGAGGCCAGAGGAAAGGTTATGCACTCATCGAAGGGCAGTATATGGCCATTAGCACAGCATTTTTAGTTCTTCTGAAACTCATTATTGTATCAGTCTTTGTGAATTTATGTGAGTCACTGTAACAGAGAATATGGACATCTTTATTACCATCATCGTCATCATCATCACAGACGATGGCTGTTTCCATTGCTGATCCTTTTTGTGTCTGATAACTTGCAGAACTGCAGAATATCAGCAATGTTCTTTTTTGAAATGACCTACTCAGGATGGGAGGAAGAAGGTAAACCTGACAGAAGCCTTTTGATGTCTCCACAGTAGGTGCACATTTACACACAAACTCGAAATAGGAACAATGCAAACAATGATCACAGGCTACCTTCTTGGTTATAGTGGTGGCAAAAGGAAGTTCATCTGCTTACTAGGGAATGCGGTAATGAGGTAGCAGAATAAGAGGCAGGAGATCTGCTTTCTAGTCCCAAATGTGTGACTGCCTAGTTCAGTTCTCATTTTTAATGTATGTATAAGTCCTAAGAGGTCTTGCTAAGGTACAGAGTCTGTCTTATTGCTTCTGGGGTTGGGGCCGAGGTTCAGAATCTCCTACAAGTTCATAGGTAATGTTGATGTTGGGGCACTCTTTGGATAGCAAAACCTTGAAGTTCCTTGCCCTTCTTTAGTTTTGATTTTGTTCATTCACAAAACAAAATGATTGGAACCTAGTATTCAATAAATCTCAACCTTAAAATGTGTTAAATTGTGCAACTCCTCTACTGAAAGTTTATCAAACTATATCCTTTGGCAATTTTATCAGTCTAATTTATCTAAGAGAATTTGGACCAATGCTTTTTTCATGCCCCAGATGAAGCCGAATTATAGTTAAGGAAATATTTGAAATTAATGAAAGATTTAACTTTCATAATTAAACTATGAGCCCTAACTTTATGACACAGAGAAATACTAAGAAAAATAACTGAGTGAGTCTACAGAAAATGTTTTGTACATGTATATAGGGTCTTTAGTTTTAAGAATAAGTTACTTATCTGTGAATATATATATATGTACATACATATATAATTGAAAAGTATACATATATAAATATGTAGTGTATATACATTTATATGTAAAATCTATTTTTAAGAATTATTTATTCAATTTTATTTATTATTATTATTTTTTAAATTGACCAGAGAGAGACAGAGAGGGAAAGTGAGAAAGCAAGCCGCCAATTCTGAGACTCAAATTGCAGTCAACCATGTGGGAGTTCAGTGCCCGAGCTATGCCACTTGTTGAATCCCTGTAAAATATCTTTTTAAAATATGTTTCAGTGAATAATTTCCCAAATATGAAGATGCAAAATAAACCTATATACCAACCACTCAACTATAAAACATTAATATTTTACCAATGTTATTTTATCTACTCTCTATTTTCCTACCACTTCCTTTTTAAGAAGGTTTAATTATTTAAAATAAATGCCAGATATCAAATTATTTGTAAATTTTGTTTTAATGTTGTATTATATTCAAATCATTCAGAAAGACTATTGCACTTTTAACAGCACATTTTGTTTGTATAATTCTGTAAACGACACTGTAAAAATCCAATGATAGGGCCAAATGGTCCTCTGGAAAAAGTAAAATAAAACAAAAGCCATTGTTTTTGTTGCATTTACCAATTTCTGTGGTGTAAATACTCTCACCACTACCAATCTGACATTACTAAGCACAGAGTAGAAAGAGATGCTAACAACAGTTCCCCTGAGCTAGTATAAGCTAGTTACAGAATATCACTGTATAAATCTGCCTATTTAATTACTTGATTAGGAAATATAAAGGTATTTTTCCCTCTGCAACTAAATACTAAAATAATACTGAATGTGGAATTGATATCTTATCTCTGTAAATATTTTAATTTATGCCAGCAAGCTTACCAAGCAATTTTGTTAAGCGTCTGTACATGACAAGAGGAATATGCTGAGTAATAATTTCTTAATTAAATTAAAGAATATCATACATTCCTATCATGGCACCTTGTACCAGTGGGCACTCAATAAAAATTAATTCAATGAACAAATAATATACTGACAAATGTAAATGAAGCTATAATTATGCAAAATACATACTCTGTTCACACATAATCAGGGCCAGAGAATTGGGTATTTTTTAAAAATAACTTTCTTAAACTATAGAGGTGATTTATATTCAAAACCTAAATGCCTATGGTTGTTCCATTTTCAGGCATGTGAGTCATCTAAAATCAGGAGATGGAAATCCAGGGGGTATGATGTTAAATAATGCATGAGTGATATAATTTTATTGTGTATCTCATTAGTAAAATGCTGCAGGAAACAGTAATGTTAAAATAAAAAAAGAAAGCTCTCTTTTCTTAGACACCATTTTTCAGCATCATCACATTTAAAGAGTCAATTTTCAGACAACCTGATGGGAAATCATATGAAGTTATAATGCAGTACAGACAGTTGTTATTCTGTGGATCAAAAGGAAAATCATGAATCTCATTTCTGAGTCAAGCTCCAGTCTCTGTCTCTCTCTTTAGTTCCTTTCTTTTTAATCTTCTGCAACAAACAATTTCTAATCTCTTCCACCTAATAAAATGTAAATTACCTCTTGGGTTCAAAGTTATTAAAGCAGTTTTATTAGCTCCTGCACTGTACGGCATTCTGGTAAGGCACCAGGTTATATAAATAATCATCTTTTCCTTTATCTCCTGGCTTCAATCTATAATTAATGGTCTACATCACCATGTCTTAGAGGTAACCATTTCTTCATAAACAAACATGTGATCTGGTGCAGAGGCAGTGAAGTGTCCTAAAAGAAGCCAATATGTCAATTTTGCTGCATTTTAAAGCCTGCCATCTCATGCCTAGCACTTGCATTGTAACCATGGTATCTATAGTTAGACGCCAGATCTAGAAGCGTCAGACAGAAGGATTATTTCCTGAGTCTGTTGTACACAGTTAAGAACACTGAGGGGGGCAAATCTTGAGTGCATGTAAGGAGACTGTGTAATGAACATGTTTACCTTATTTTCTTAAACTACAAAGTTTATGGAATTTGTTATTTGAAGCGCTTACCAGAAAAAATGATTACAAGCAAATAAGCATATCCTATATGCGATAAATAGTTTTACAATATTTCTTCAAATAAAAGTATGCTGTTAGAATTCCCCATGTCTCTATTCAGAAAGAGGTGCTCTGAGGAGTAGTTGATTGTATGCTGTTGGTATGTAGATCACGAGATAAATACACACAAAAAATTCACTCATAGGGATGCTAACAGAAATGTAAACATTTTAAATAACATTAACCTTTTTTCAGATTTCAAAGTATTTTTTTAAAATCTCAATATGTTAATTAGACTTTTTGGTGGATACTTATTTTAGTTTTTGCTAGTTAGCATCTATTTCTCCTTGATAACAACTTTCCAATCTACTTTAGGAATGTTTCTCATTCATTTTATAGAGATTTTAATGGGGTACTTAATCTTGGTGCTCCTGTCTACAACCAACATAAAGCAAAAGCCTTTCTGCAAACTCCCTCAACCAAATATCTCACATAGACTGCCTTATTGTCTCTAAAATTAACCAGGACCAGCATTAATACTATCTAATTTTTTAAAGAGATTTTTTGGTATAGAACATATGTGATCACTGGAGACACCAGTAGAGACAGAGAGAAAGTAAGAAATCACTCCACTAGGAAAGATGGCCACACCACAATCCTTTCTCCTCCATTTGCGTCTTGGGATTTGGGGAACACATACACACACACACACCTGATATGAGTTTCAAGCTGCTTCTTCTAGGACTCAAACCTCAGTTGGCCATGCGGAAGTCCAGTGCCTTACCAGCTGCTGGCTTCTATCCCAGCTGCTGGCTCCACTACCATCTAATCTTAAGCAGTTGACTTTATCTCCTAAACAGAATTGTGGATATTACTTGTTTTAAGAGATGAAAATAGGCTAGGTGGTGGCAGCGCAGTAGACGGTGGTGCTCTGTGAGGTTGATTCACATGGGAGATATCCTGGTTTATATCCAAAGACCTCCCCCTGAATGTTCTAGGCATGTGCAAGTTCATACCTGGGGTTTGCTGAGGTTGAGATTGGATTTTGACATTAAGACCCTGTTGAGAATGCTCTCTCTCTCTCTCTCTCTCGTCTTGCTAACAAAAGACATAAATAAACTTTATTTGAAAAGACAGATCAGGCAGACTCCATAGCTGCATCCCATATGACTGAACCCACAGTTCAAGTTCCAGACCTGCCAACTTGAGGAACATACTTGCTACGTGTGCATTTGTGCCCCAAATCCTAACCAGGTAAGAAATGGAACAGAAAGAATTGGTGAGTGACCATTCCCCATAGGGGTATAAAAGGTATTTTCTATCTCTTCCTTGTCTCTGTCTCTCTCTGGCAAGCACAGAAACCCTCTGGTAAGAAAAAAAAATAGAGATAATAAAACAGAGACCAATTTTTGTTGTTGTTTATTTGTTTCATGTCTCAGATCTCCTGGCTTAAATTTTGAGGCTTGATTTTTACAGTCATCCAGGTATTTGTCAATGAATTTAAACCAGAAGAAATTTTAACTATTTCTTTAGGAAGTACAAAAAGACTGCCTTGTGATTTAAAGTAATCTCCACTATTTTTCTTTATGTAATTTACTAGATGAATGTGCTTACCATAGAGAGAGAGATGGGAAAGTGAGAAAGTTCCTCCTAGCAGAGATGACCATGCCATGGTGCATTCTTCGCTATTCTCCTTTCAGAATTTTGGGAACAAACACACATATGCCTGCCATGTTTTTCAAACTTCTGGGTCTAGGACTTGAGCCACGTATGACCATATGGAATCCAGCCACCTTAACTAACAAGTCACTGTCTGGGTCACTGCCAGTTCTTCTTTTCTTTTTCTCTCTCTCTGTTTTGTAATCACAGGAATTACAAAAAAGAGAAAAGATGGCACGTTTCCCTCTTGGATCGCAGGTCTCTGACACTTCCATCTGGAGACAGCATTTGGAGCCCATTTAGGAATAAGACACCAGAGCTACTCTCGTACTTTGGAACTGGTGGGCGTTGGAGGCCGGGAGTGTGATAGTGGCATCCAAGCAGGCAGACTGTCAGTAGGTAACTTCATTGACATTCTTACGGGCAGTATTCTCTGCAATCTCTGAATAAAGCACACAATTCTAGAAAGGAAAGCATCTGTTCTTTAAGAAAAATCATAGCATTCATTAAAGTGAAAGACTCCTGGTTTTTCTTTCATTTGGTTTTGTGAAAAATGGCTGAAAGTTCTATATTTTAAGCTATTGTTAGTTCAGACCAAAGACAAGACATATTCTTGCTTCACCTTGGGTAAGTCATATAACTTGGACCTTATTTCCTTTACCTGAAATAAAATTTAGGCTATTAACCCACATAACAATATAGTTGGCCCATGAGATAAAGCACTTTGCATTTTCTAGTTAAAATGAAGTATGTGGTATAATTAAACAATAATACAATGATGATTAATCATTTTTCACAATTTAATTATACAATGTGTATGATTAATCATTGTAATTTAAAGGGTATAATAACCAAGCAGGATAATTATATGTAATGGAACATGAGGTGTAGGTTAAAAGGTATGTATTAAAATAACTCATAAGTATCCTGGAAAAATTATCAAATGATATCACTGAATATGCCTTTAATATAATTAGTTTTGAGCCTTATTTGAAAAAGGCAGGCATTTTTCTCCCCTTGTGGCAGACTAGAAGCTTTCTCTTGTTTTCTCTATCTTCTCTCTCCAGTGGAGTATGCATTTTTAAGTATTCTGCATTTTTTATTCAAGTCTTCTAAAAAGGGAACAGGAAGAGATCTGAGATTTTTGGAAGGACAGACAGGGTCAGCTCTCCGGGTAGAATCTTTAATGCTAGTCCTCATTTGAACAAACCATTGAAATATATGCAGTTTCCATCATACTAACATTTAATCTTTAATTGCCTGATTTCTGTGAATTTATCCTCACAATGTCAAAGAAAGGTTAGAATTCATTTTTAAAAATTTATTTTAGCAAAGGGTCAATGGGAGCATATGATCCAACATTCCCTGTGGTTCCTGCTATTTGATACTAAAAGAAGCAATTATTTATTTTTTCCTCTATCACAAGTACCTATGGGTAAAGAAGTCTGTTTATTCACTTACTTACTTATGCATTCAGGAACTATATGGGCGTGGCCATGCTTCATATAAATATACAGTAGATGAAATCTACAATTACAAAATCTTCATATAGCTCTCCCGTGTCTCTCCTGTCAGGAGGGTAGGATCCTATGTCCCAAAGTGAAACTTGTGTAATAAATAGTGACCATGTTTTTGGTTACTAAAAAAAAAAAAAAAAAAAAAAAAAAAAATTAAAATATCAAACTCTTCATTGCCA
>NW_006159890.1:438941-452704 GCF_000334495.1 Tupaia belangeri chinensis
ATAAAGACTTTTTTTTTTTTTAAAAAAAAAAAAAAAAAAAAAAAAAAAAAATTATAATATACTACTCTTAATTCTCAGAATTCAGTTTATTTGGAATTTGTTTTTACTTCTTCCAGGAAATTAATTTTTCCTATTGAAAGATATCAGTTAACATTTTTCAGTAGGAAAGGACATTTGTGTTTCTAGACAAATGACTCAGAATTGGACCTTGTAATAAAACTTAGTTGTCATTTAGGGTCTGACTATTCTAAGAAATAGACTACCGGGATCATCCTATTATGGAAGGGAAAATAAGTATGATGTAATGTGTTCTTCCTTTAATATCCTGGAATCTGTGATGCTTAAATTAAGAGCAGCACTTGATGAAAGTCCCTGAACAAAAAAGAAAAATAAAGAACTTGAAATGCAAGTTCATTTATTATGCCTTTAGAGAATTACGTCTTAATCCTCTGATTGTAAATAACTCCCTGAAACATTATCGAGAATTAAGCATGTCTCTGGAGAAGCACTTAAGCAAGCTGAGGTGACAGGACTATAGCTGGATCTTGCTGTTAGGAATTATGCGGAAGCAGGCGGTGCAGCAGAGCTGAGAATGCTGGGTAAAAACTGCGGCCGATTGCATCTACCTAGAAGTGTTAGTGCGGGTTTTAGGAAGGGTGGTCATGTGCAATAAAATGGGGAGGAAGGGGAAAAGAACTCAAACAGGAGATGCAACAAAAGCAGATTCAGTAAAACAGATTCAGCTTCACACCAGGAAGCAATTGCACTGGGCTAAATGGAATGTATTGATCTCGCCACCTATTTCTGCTCATTTTGCCATAAGAATGGGCTTTGAGTAAAAGTAGGGTAGTATAGATGCTTCTTGACTTACAATAAGGTTAACTCCCAACAAACCTATTTTAGGTAAAAAGTATTGTAAGTAAAAATGCATTCAATGCATCTAATCTACCAAACATGGTAACTTAGTTTAGCGTGCCTTAAATGTGCTTGAAACACTCACGTTACCCTGCTGTGGTGCAAAGTCATCTAACACAAAGCCTATTTTATAAAAAGTGTCCAGTATCTCATGGAATTTATTAGATACTGTGCTGAAAGTGAAAATCAGAGTGGTTTTCTGCTGAATGTGTATTCATTTTGCACCAAGGTAATGTTTCAGACATCATAAGTTGAAAAATTGTAAGTCAAGGACTGTCTGTATATGAAATTATTCTCTCTGTTTGATAGGAACTAATGTGCTCACGATCGCTTTGGATCACTTACGTGTCTAGAGAATACAAAATTGTACACACTGTTCGTTAAGTTAATAGTCTAGTTGGGAGGACACTTCTGAAGATAAATGGATGAGAATTACCAAATTACTGATAGAAACCTCACCAGCTATGGAAGACAAGAGCAAATTACCATCTAAGCAAGTTTTGTTCTGCAAGTGGTGCTTAAATTGAACTTGCCAAGAAGGCTCTAATTTAGACAGCAGAGTAGGAGAGGTTATTCCAATGGAGATGTGGCACTGAGTAAAGATGCTTAGGTATGAAATGCAGTTCCAGTCAGGGAAATAATGAGTTGATAATTTTGGCATAGTAGAGAAATTTCTCTGAATGAAATATCAGTGTTCTTGTGTTGTGCTAGAGTTGGTAACTTTTTGTTTCCCCATATTTCTTCTCCCTCCCAGTTACAGCTAGCAAGTGAATGGGTTTTAAATTAATAATTCATCCATTAGTTCATTAATGTTTTTTCCATTTAGAATGTGCAAGGGTCAGTTTTATGTGTCAACTTGACTAGGATATAGTTCCCAGTTGTAGATGTGTTTTATAGCTGTGATTAGAGTTTATATTCAGTTTACTATAAATAAGAAAGATTGTCCTAGATAATCTAGGCCAGTCTAATGCAGCCTACTGAAAGGCTCTAAGAGAATTGGAGGCTCCCAGAGGAAGGGGACATTCTGTCTCTGGATGCCAGCTTTAGTTCATGCCTGCCAACTTTTCTAGTGAGTAAAAGTTACCCTTCTTAATGGCTAATTTCAAATTTTTGACATACCTAACCTGTCCGAGTAGGCCAATTTCTTGAAATAAATGTCTTAATATGTTTCTTAATATCTACACCTAGTTCTGTTTCTCTGGTGGAACACTGACTGACACAGACTGACTTAACAAATGGATTTTCTGTTTTTGATGGGCAGAGGAAAGTAATGGAATACACTTTAATTCATAAATTGCTAGCATTACATTACGTGAAAATTGGAACTTAAAAAAAGTGACAGTTTTCTTTTCCCAGCTTCTTTACAATTGCTATGATGTGGAATCAATCCAAATGTCCAAGAACAGATGAATGGATTAAAAAGTGTGACACATATACTCTATAGAATACTACTCAGCCATAAAAAACAAAGAGGCTTGGCATCTGATAGGATGAGGGGTGGTGGGCAGGTAGAAGGAAATCAAGTAGGGAGGAAAGCAAATAATTTAACAGACACAAAAATGACGATTATTTATTGATCATAATGTGCAGGGTGATATATTTGACTGGAATAATATTGAATAACATTCAATACCCTAAAACTGGGATAAGCTTGTAACTCTACATATGACTTGGGATAAGACAGTGAAAATAATGTTAAAATTGCATCGCAATTAGTACTGCTTTGCAATTTTAATAATGTATTTGATGCTACAGTATTAAAAAACAGGCACTTAAGAAAAGGTTATGGGACCAGCAGCTGGTGTAATGGCTATGTTGCTGGACTCCCATGTAGTCAACCACGGTTTGAGTCCTAGACCTCGTGGCTTAAAATTGCGCCGGGTGCATGTGTGTGAGTGCCAAAGATCTCGAGAGGAGAGTGGAGGAGAAGGAATCTTGGCATGGCCATCTCCCCGAGGGGTGAATTCTCACTTTCTATTTCTCTGTCTTTCTGGAGCGCACATGCACCCTATAGCAAAAGCCTCTTCAAAAATAAAATAAAATAAAATAAAATAAATAAAGGTTATAAAACTTATTTTTCTTAGTTACCTCAGGTCAAAATGGGAAGCAATCAAAGTTCAGAGGCATGTTATATCCCTTTAACTTTTTTTTTTTTTGGAGAGGTTTTCGCTATAGGGCCTGTGCACTCGCCAGACAGCAGAGAGAGATATAGAGACAGAAAGTGAGAAATCACCCCCAGGGGGGATGGTCACACTGCAAACCCTTCTCCTCCATTCTCCTCTCAGGATCTTAGGCACACACACACACGCGCCTGGCGTGAGTTTTAAGCCACCGGGTCTGGGATGCAAACCGCGGTCGACTCCATGGGAGTCCAGCGACATAGCCATTATGCTAACTGCTGTTCCCTATCCCTTTAACTTTTGACCAGATTTATACAGTGCTTGATATTTGAACTCAGACTGGCCTTCCACTGCTAGTTCCACTACATATTAGTAGCATGACATAATAAATTGCTTAACTCCTTAAACCTCCATTTTCCCATCTCTAAAATGGGGAGAAAGGTGATAATACTGTCTACCTGTTAGGATTTTTGTGAGTGATAAATGCAATTAAATTTTCTAGTGTCATGCTAAATGCAACTGCATCAATCGTTTTGTCATTACTGATAGGCTCAATTATGCTAGTTTTCCAGCCACACATTATTTCTAGACAAGTGTAATGAACTAGAGTTTGGAAGAAAGAAATGGCTAGATTCTTCAGTTAAATGCATAAGAAATAAAATACTCATACTAGCACTAAAATGTGTGTGGTTCATATTTTTAAGCAGTTCTCACATTTCTGCAAAGGTGTGTGGTGGCAGGAGACAAATGATATCCAGTATAGCACAGGTATAAGAATACTGCCTTAGAAACTGGGCATTCTTTCAAAATCACCCTTAACTCTAGTGCTTGTGTGAAGCTGCCTCCCTAAGTGGATTATCGTGCAGTTCTTGACCAATCGAGCCATGTATGACTTCCTAAGGCCCCCGAGCTTGATTTAATGGTAAAAGTTTCAGGCCAGCCTGAATGAGTAAGTTACACTTTAGAGTGTTGGCAACCTCAGGCAACTAAAGTTATTCAGAAGGAGCTGCATCTAAATGAATGAATGCCCTTGTTAGGATTTCAGGACAGCTGTCACAGAGGCCTTGCATTGAAATGAACAAACTCTATAGGTTCTAAATGAGAGTATAATTTACCAGAAAGGGCTGCAGAAAAGCTGAGTCCAGAAAAAAACAAGAAAACATTTCTTGCCGTTTCAATGATGTTATATCAATTATGGTACATATTAAAAATAGAAAAAAAGATGAAAGGAAACCAGACAAAGAATATCAATGAGACTAATTATGGAGATGAAGTGGCTTATCTAAAATTTACGGAAAATTCCTTTGTTTTAGTAATGAGGTGAGTTTAAAAAAAATTTATTTGTCAGGAACTTTAGCACAGCATTTGCAATAGAACAGACTATGTATTGACTTTGCTTCATAATAATGGGAAAGCCTATCACAAAGAATTAGTAATAACAATATATGGAAATAATAAAGAAATAGACAGACCAATGGAAGAAAACTTAAATGCGAGACATAAATGAAGCACTATGCCTTGTATTAGGTGTTATTTAATACATTTTGGGTATGGCATCTTAAATAAATAGATAATGTCATTATTTAATAGATAGTATAGGAAAACTCATTTGCTCAAACATATATCAGGTAATTTTCTTGTGACACAGCAAAGTAAATCTCATATAAGTTATAGTTAAGTTTTTTCTTCTTTTGTTTATTGTTTTGTTTTTCTGATTGTCTAGAAGGCATGTATGCTTTGCTAGAGACACAGAGAGAGAGAGGGCGAGGAGAAGGTGCCCTTCATGGGGAATGATAACATTACACACACGCACACACTGTGTGTTTCTCAAATCACCAGGCCAGGACTTAACTTTGGAGTTGGTTATCTGGACACTGGCTGCCTTAACTAGCAGATATGGAACCGACCCACTCATAGTTACTGTTTAATGGTGCCATAGCAATGGGGGGGGGGAAGAGGGGGACTAAACAGGCAAATTTTTATTTAATCTGGTTTTTGGAAATTCTTTCAAAACGTGGATGGTAATATCTTTGAATATTATCCTTTGTTTTCTCTCTTTTTAAAAGAAGAATTTTTCCAGAGGGTGCATGTACTTGTTGCAGAGTGACTAGCAGAGAAAGAGAGGGAAAGTGAGAAAACACCTTCACGGTGGGCTGGCCAGGATGCAGTCCCCTCTCCTCTCTTTTGGGAACTTTGGGCATGCACACACACGTGAATTGTACGTTCCTCAAGCATCAAGTCTGGGACTCAAACTTCAGTCAACCCTGTGGGATCCAATCACCCTAACTACCATGCTACTGGCTAGCCCTTTTCTCCCTTTTTAACATTTTGTCCTTTCCTGTCAAACACGCTGAATATATAATAGGCTCTCTACATCATTATTTTGGGTAGGATTATGATACAAGACAGAAATAGCCTACATCTATTCGTGAAATCAAGGATTTCAGAAATTTTGATTTCCTCTGAAATGAAAGTCCTAGGAATAAACATGGAAAGGAGGAAGAGTTGGAAAAAGGCAGATGGACACATGCCACCGCACAATCTCTAAATATAGTCCAGAGACTGTGGTAACCTTCAGATGAGCTGACCAAACTCTACGAGGAGGTCGTTTTCATGATACTTCGGCAGTTGAAGCAAAGACAGGCAGCACGAAGAGAAACATGTGCCGTAGCTCTCTGTGGAAACGTGGGAAAGGTTATCTAGATTATTAAATAGTTCTTAATTACTTAATACTAACTTACCATATTATGTACTCACGTTTAATTACTGTACCCATATTTGAAAATGTAAGCGTTTCTAGTTTAGATTATAGTAGTAAATGTTACTTTAAGAAAATATTAATGTATTTTTTTTTTTCAAACACAGCCTTAATGCTTTGCTTAGAATAAATTCCTACCTTTGGCAATCTAAAAGAAATATATCTTTCTCTCTATATCTATCTATCTATACTATATATATATATACACACACACACACACATCTATATACACACACACTATATATATATATAGTGTATATGTAGGATATATATATATGTATATAGTGTATGTGAGTGTGTGTGTATATAATCTTATTTGTTAGGAACATTAGCAAAGCTTTTGCAATATAATAGATTATATATTAACTTTGCTTTATGCAAGCTTTCCTTAAAAAATGCTAGCTGGGACTTTAGTTTGAAAGTTTTCTTACCCGTTGGATATACTTCTTTATGTCCAGTGCCCAGTTTCAATCATGCATAAGATAATTTTAGCAGTTACATAGTGAAATGGGGGAAAGTGGGTTTTAGAAATTGTCAAATGTATACATTATAAAGGAGTGTTTCAACTTTGTACCCACCAAAGAGGAACAAAAATTGAATATGTTATTAGATTGTATATTTATGTACCAATCATAGCTTTTTTTTTAGTTTTTTGCCCTAGGGTGTGCTCACTAGAGAGAGACAGAAGAAAAGTGAGAAATCACTCCTGAGTGGTGCTGGCCATGCTACAATCCCTTCTCCTCCATTCTCCTCTTAGGATTTTGGACGCGTACACAAACACACCCAACATAATTTTCAAGCTGTAAAATTAAGTGAGATTTTCTGTGCTGATCATGAGTAACAGTGGTTGAGTGTTGATTTAATTTATTAGGTTGCTGGGATTTTTTTTATATATATATTTTTCTATACAAAAATGTGTCATGACTTTGCTGACAACCCAATAGTAGAAATTAAGGTCTTTTAAAAATAAAATGTATTTTTTAGGCCAGTAGTTAGTGTAATGGCTATGTTGCTGGACTCCCATGTAGTCAACCATGGTTAGTGTCCTGGACCCTGTGGCTTAAAACTCATGCCAGGCGCGTGTGCGTGTGTGCCCAAGATCCCGAGAGGAGAATGGAGGAGAAGGGATTGCGGCATGGCCAACACTTGTGGGGGGTGATTTCTTGCTTTCTGTCTCTCTCTGTCTCTCTGGCGAGCGCACGCGCCCTATCGCAAAAACTTCTCCAAAAAAAAAATGTATTTTTTGACTATTTTCTTCAATGTTTCTACAGTTTTTTTTTTCCATTTGTCAGCAAAGTCATGATACATCAGTAATGTAGATATCAATCACTGTAAAAATGTTTAAAATAAGGGCCAGTCAGGTGTTCGTGTAGATAAGCCGGCCGGCTCTCCCATGTCCAAATGCACAGTTCAAGTCTTGGAACTGGAGGCTTGGAAAATACTTCGGACACATGGGTATACATGCCTGAAATCTGAGAGGACAATGGAGAAAAAGGAATTGCAGCATGGCCATCTCCCTTGGGTGGGTGACTTTCCTTCTCTCTGTGTCTCTCTTTAGTGAACCCACACACCCCATAGCAAAATAAACAAACAAACAAACAGAAAATCCTTAAAATATTTCTCTCAGGCCATACTTTGAAAACTAAAATTCTTCCTTTTACATGAAAGTTTTTCTATGGGGTATTATTGTTCAGTTGGTGGGTTATACCACCTAATTAGGTATAGTTAAAAAAAGATTAAGTGCTACAAGAAGAAACCCAATGTGTAATCACAACACCTTTAATTACATAGAATGGTAATGCATTTCTTTCAATAGATTATTTTATTTTTAGAAGGTGCTTATTCTATAGGCTGAAGTGTTGGTTAAAGAGAGTTTCTGTTTTTAGTATCTAATAATAAGTAGTGTAAACAGAGAAGTCAATTGAGGTTGGCAGGGTGGGGGCGTAGGGTTGGAGTTTATGCTATTATCTGCAGAAACAAATTGTACAGGCAAAAGCAATCAGCATAGATCAATTTATCCTGTGGAGTTGAGTTTCCGGTAAAATACTGCTCTATATTCCACCTCCATTTATACTTGCCCTACGGGTTATTATTTATTATTGAACATTATTACACATTCTTAAGGGAAAATAGCAAAACTCTTTTGAGGTACTGCTACACTATGTGCATGTGGTATACGCAAAGATTCTTGCATTTGTTATTCTGCCTTATAGAGAAACAAGATGTTAGTCAAGAATTACTGTGTGTGTGATTTCCACTACAATAGAGTCATTTCTTGTTGTTAACATATTACTGCCATTTCCAGTCAACAAGAAAAAAATTGTTTTTAATTAAGTGGACCCTACAAATCATTATCTCTGAATAATTTGTGTGTCATTTGTGAAATGAACTTAGTAAATATAACATGTAAAAAGCCATGAACTCTTTGGGTTATTAAGTCACGAGGACATTTTCCTCTGAATCAGATGTCTGCAGTTCTGATACCTGGTAATCAATATCATAGACAGTCATGTGCCACTGTACATTGAAGCTGTGTTCCGGTAAGTGCCTCATAAGATGATTTCGTCATTGTGTGAACATCACGGAGAGTACTTACACAAAGTTGGTTAGTATAGCTTACAGTGCTCCTAATATGATACATACCTATGCATCTGGACTACAAGCTTGTACAGCATGTACTGCCTTCGATACCATAGGCCATTGTAATGCGATGGTATTTGTTTATGTAAACATATCTAAGCCTAGAAAAAATATGTTCTACATGATAAAAATGGCATATAATACAAAAGATAAAAATGATACACTACACTAGGGGGCACATATGATGTGGAGCTTGCATGATTGTACGTCATTCTGGGTTGCTCAGTAAGTGAGCAGTGAGTGAATATAAAGGCTTACAGCATTATTGTACACTACTGCAGACTTTGTCACCACTGCATAGTTAGGCTATACTACATTGACGGAAGTATTTTCTTTTTTTTAAAGTATTTTATTTAATTTTATTATTATTTGTTTAATTTGACCAGAGAAGGACAGAGAGAGAGAGAGGGAGAGAGAGAGAGAAAGTGAGAAAGCAAGCTACCAGGTCCAAGATGTGAACCACAGTCAGCCATGTGGGAATCCAGTGTCTTGAATCACCATGACGCTTGCCGGTCCCTGTAAGTATTTTCTTCTTCAATAATAAACTACTCTTAGTTTACTACAACTTTTTACTTTATAAACCTTTTAATTTTTAAAAAGTTTCTAACTATTTTGTAATAGAAGTTTAAGACACGGACATGTCATACAGTTGTAGAAAATTATTTTTGCTTTATAGCCTTATATTTTTTATTTTTAATTTTTAAATACTTTAATGTACAAAATTTTTTTAATTAAAAATGAAGATACAAACACATGCTTTAGTTTAGGCCTGTACAAGTTGATAAAGAAAAGTGATTAAGAACAGAAAAGAGTTTAAAAGTTATGAGATACATATATATATACACACACACATACATGTATGTATATATATCTACACGTGTATGTGTGTGTGTATATATATATATATACACACGTGTGTGTGTAGATCTGCATGTGTATGTATATGTCTGTCTAGCTATGACCCAGTTTATAATCTACGAAATCACTGAACTAATGATGGAAATTCCTTTGTGAATTAGCACTGCTTGGTGATAACACAGCATATCACAAATATTTCATGTAAGTTTGTTTGGTTTTAAATTAATTAGTTGATTGATATATGGAAGGGAAGTCACAAATATCTAGTATGCTGGACATGGGGCTGGTCACATTACAGATTTTATCCCTCAATTCTTCCCAGCAGTGCTTAGAGTTTGAAGTTTCTTTTTTATCATTTAACTCTAGGAATTAGGAACATTAGGAACAAGTGACTAGAACAATCTACATTTCTCTAATTCATTTTCTTTTCTTTGTCAGAGGGTTAATGGTCTTCCAGAGAAAGGCAGGGAGAGAGAGAGAGGCAAAGCGAGAAAGCAATCCCTTAGGGGAGAGTCATGCCACGTCTCTTCTCCTCCGTCTTTCCTTTCAAGTGCACACACACGTGCACTTGACATGTTTTTCAAGCCTCTGGGTCCAGGACTTGAATTTTCGTGTGCCATATGAGATTCAGATGCCTAACCACCATGCCACTGGTGGGCCACAAAATACCTTTCTTTTCATTTACAATGAAGCTGCCACTTCAAGTTGTCAGTAGTTTCATCTGGTAGATATAGTCGTTTTTGTCTTTACCTCCCTTGTAGAATAATATGCCGCCCCCTACAACCCTATGTCCCATAGCTCAGATGGGCATATTCGACCCTGGCATCACTGTGCCTTAACTTAAGCTGATGCAGTCAGAGATAGGGACCTATCTAGGCGGAGTCCTATAGTTTCTCTTGCTATAGAAATTAGAACCAAGACACAGAGACCAATTGAGTTGACACTGATAATTGAAGCTATAAATAAAGAAAAGGTGAGGCTCAGTGGCAGTGCTATGCAAAGCCCTCTCACGTTGCCAGTGAAGGTTATGTAGAAGCACAAAGTGGAAGCCAGACAGAGGAAACAAGTTCTCAGAGAGGAAAATGAAACAGATGTAGATTGAGACACGAACGCATACAGGAGTCCGTGTTTGTGTATCATTAAAAATATCTTTATTATATCCTGGTGAATAGACACAGACACTAAGTTCAAAATCATATTTTTACTGCAAGTTGTGAATTTCGCATTATTTTACAACATCTCACTGTGCAAATGAAAATCTACACTCTAGGTTGATTTTATCTCTTTTTGTAACAACTGGTTTTTCTTAGTGGTAGCTTATAAGTTTTCTTGTTGCTTTTATTTGCCTGTTGTTGTTGAGGGCAAAATAAGCTGCACTGATTTAAACCTGTAAAAATGACACATTAATTTAGCTCTGTTTAAGAAAGCTCTGATATAATTTAAAATGAGAATAGAAATTCAGAGAACTTACAAATAAGCAGACTAAATTGACTATATCTGCCAGAAAAAAAAAAAATTGTTTTTCCTTCTTCATGAAGAGGAACTAATAATTAAATAATTAAGACAAAATTTTACTTCCCTTAAATCACTAGAAATAAAAAAGAATATTTTCAAGATTGTTAGAGACAGCTATCATCTGTAAATGGTGTAATGAGAAAAAGCAGGCAATTTATAAAATGTATAAACTGTGATTCAAATTCACTTAGGTAATAATTCAACAGTAAAACATGAAGCCAAAACTAGCTTGGGGTGCTTTGTATGACATGAATTATTTCTTCTTTTATATTAATATAAAAGGCGATAGCAATTCCTGAGAATGTCTACTTACAATAAAAGCCTAATTAGGAAAAATAACGTATCTGGGAGGAGACAATGATACTTTACCTTACATGGCAATATGACAAAGCTAGACATGTCTTTAAAAATAATACATTGTTTGGCTATTTTTCCCCTATTTGTTCCTTTCAAGGATGCTTCATGCAAAGGTAGAATATGAAGAGGGTAAGACTAATACATGCATGGTATATGGATTATTTTAGAGACTTAGATGACTAGTGGTCTATTTTACCATGCAGAGAGGGGGCGCTTTTATTTTCACCTTTAAACAACATTAGGCTGTATTCCAAATAAAAGAAAAAGAGGTGAGGTGACAGGAGGAGTCATTAAAAAATATGTACCAAGGTTTTATTAAAAATATTTTGATAGTTGGACATATTTATGATTATAGTATGATTTTTTTCAAGACATACCTACTTTGTGCAGTGCTCAAATCAAAGCAATAAACAAGTCCATCATGAGGCCAGTTAGTGGTGTGGAGGTTAAGGTGCTGGACCCCACATAGCCGAATACATGGTTTGAGTCCTGGATCTGACAACTTGAAAATTGCACCAGGCATGTGTGTATGTGCATGTCCAAAATTCCCAGAAAGGAATAGAGGGGAAGGGATTGCTGCATGACCATCCCTCCAGGGGGTGAGTGAGAACCCCCCCACCCCACCTGCCTTGTCTCTGTTTCTTTCCAGCTAGTGCACACCACCACGGCTTAAAAATTAAATAAATGTGTCCATCATCTCAAACATTTACCTTTACTCTGGGTTGTAACTGTTTGAAGTCCTTTCTTCTGTTTGAAACATACATTGAATTGTTATTAATTGTAGTTACCCTACTGAGTTTTATACTCTGAAACTCATTCCTCTTATCTAACTGCAATTTTGTACCTATTAGCTAAGTTCTCACCATGCCCTCCCTCTTTGCTGATATATTTTGAAAGAATCTAGTGAACCAAGTTATACAAGTCATTATTTCTTCATTTTAACAGATATGTGTTGAGAATGTCTGTTGTGTGCCAAGCATTCTGCTAGGTGTCCAGGAACCATCAGCAAAGCCAAATATAAAAATACCTGCTGTTGCTGAGCTTAGATTTTTTTTTCATATTCCATTTTTCCATACCTAATTAAAATGCATTATTAATGTTTGGCAGCTTTCACCACTAATGTGCAAAATTTGATGTATATCTGTGCTTTTTCTTTGCATCTACGTATTCATTAATTTGCTTATTCTCTCAAATGTTAAGAGCAGAGAGGCTGTAAATCTCTGCATTGCTCAGTACAGGACCTTTTATAAGTCCCTAGCAGTGCTATTCCAAGAATAGAGACTGTCATGAAAATACTGACTCTTCTTGGGTACCATTTTTTAAAATACAAGCTAGTTGTTAACTCAGATCATTCATCTATAGTTGTTTGCATGTAGTTTGGGAAACTGAAAAAATCATGGATAGTCTTGGAATTTCCTTTGTACACAGTGCTTGATTATCAGGATGAGAAACAGTGCAAGGAAACGTAAATGTCAGGTTGTCTTCACATTCAGGTAACATCTCAATCTAGAAATCTCCATGTGGTCATCTTTGGTTCTGCAAAGAAAGACTTGGGAAGATACATACTTGGGGTGGAGGGGAGGCGACTCCATCCAAAGTTAAAATATTATCAGTGAGCAAGGATCTGAGTTTACACAAGACAGAAGAAAACTGAGAAAGTAAAAATATTTAATGCTGTACTAATAGAGAGTTTTTTTTTTTTTTTTTCTGGGTGCACACTGTGGGGATTTGAAAGAAAGCCACTGCATAGTACTTGGCACTAAAAGCAACAGGCTAGCGAGGATGCAGTGGGTAATGGCTCTGGGAATTAGGGACTGCTCCATGCTCCTAGAGACAACAGGGAGAAAGAGATTTCCAAAAGGGCTATTCCTATGGTCAATTACAGAGAATCCCTAGAGGCAACTGTTAGTGCAGAGAGAAGAGCTTTCAGGTTCACCACCAAGAACTCCCAGAGCTATTGCCAGCAGCCAATGACCCAAAACCACAGCCTTCAAGGGGCATTGCTATTTAAAAAAAAGTAGTGCATCAGCCCATGGTCTGGTGACTAAGTAGGCTGGATCCCACATGGCTAGCTACACAGTTCGGGTCCTAGACCCACAGGCCTGAAAATTACACCTGGTACGTGTGTGGCTAATGACCCAAAAGGATAAATTGAAGAGAGAGGATTGCAGCATCTCCTTGTGGGAGGGGTGCACTCTTGTTTTCTTTTTCTTCTATCTCCATCAGCTGCATGCACCTTTTAGCAAATTAGAAAAAAAGAATAGTTGCACAAGCTATACTTAATATCTGGAAGAGCTTGCAATATATACTGAATAAAAATGAAAGATGTACTTTATATTTAATATAGTATAATATCTAGAAACATGTACATATTGGGTACACGTATATAGTCAATAAAGGGTCTACATATATTCTTTAATGAATGCAATTTAATTTTATGCACATAAAAATAATGTGTATTTTTTTCTGTTACTATAGTCTAATTACTATAAAATTTCAGGTAAACACAATTTCTGATTTATATTCATCTTAATGTCCATTTGAAAGAGTTTCACTCTTTAGAGATTGGTTCATTCTGTGCATCAAAGCAGATTATTAAT
>NW_006159890.1:455173-456472 GCF_000334495.1 Tupaia belangeri chinensis
TTCATTCTGTGCATCAAAGCAGATTATTAATATATCATTGAAGGAGTGAGAAGTGAGTGATAATTGTAAAGTTCTATATTCTTTAATTTTACAACTGACCAAAGAGAGTAACAGAAGGAAAAAGAGCCATAACTGCCTCAAAGACATTAGAAAAAAATAAAAATTATATTTCCTCATTGATAGCTGCAAAGTTTTACATGAAGCTGTCTGAATTGATTCTTGTTTTTTTTTTTGTTGTTGTTGTTCAAATGATTCATCCATGTTTTTATTTCTGGGCATTTAATTGTTATTCTTCTAGTATGTGCAAATTAAAATCTTCCAGTATGATTATTCTCATTTTTTTGAGATTTTGGTTTGAATAGCACAAAGATAGTTGCTAACTCACTAGAAATTTATGACCATTTTATTTTTCTGGTTGGATTACATTTATAAAAAAATGAAATATGAACTGTTTCTGAAAAATAATCTTAGGATTCATCACCATGTGCTTGCTTATGGAGGAGACTGGAGACTGAGACATCTACCAGAGTTACGAAGGGCTTTGTGAGACAAGACTCTTTCTTAAAGCATTAGAGAAATTAGTGATGATTGCAAGTAGCGTTTGTTGAATTAAAATTGTTTCAAAGAAGATCTTTGTCAGAAAGAAGAAATAAAGGAAGAATCCTTAAAATCAAAATCCAGAAATAAATAAGTGAAACAAGAGTGACTAAAATTTTTTCTTAAAGGCTATTAATTTGGTTTCTTTTTTAAAGTTTTTTTTTTTTTAACTATTTCTTCCATGACAAGAAAGAGTGAGAGACTGCACCCCGATAAGATTTCCGCAGCATGGTCCACTCCCAGCCGTCAGGCAACTCTGAGTGTGAGCACGCACATATCCACTGTACTCAGGAATGTTTTGGGGAAGTGAATCTTAAATCTTCCCATGTGGAGCAGCCTAGTAGAGTATCACATCATCCTGTGCACCACAGTCCAGCACTAGATTTGATTTCTTCTCATATTAGTGACTCTTCTATCCTTTCTTTATCATTATTACCAATCAAAATGGACGATGGTTTCCTCAGCCATTTTTTTTCTTTTCTGTACATAATTTACTCTTGATCTCTTGCTAATATTATGCTGTTGTCTTAATAATAAAGGGTCCAGCCCTTGTCATGTATATTTTAAGCGATATCTGATTTGTGTATACTCATCATTAAAGAACTTGGTCTCAAATTGTAAGAGGATCCAGAAATGGATGATTATCTGTTGATGATAACATGCACAGTATCCTCAACTGGACTGATGTGAAGTGTATTCCTG
>NW_006159890.1:456485-470563 GCF_000334495.1 Tupaia belangeri chinensis
AAATTCACTTTGCAAACTCAGTAATGTATAGTGGTTAAACGTATAAAAGAAATTAAAATAAAATAAAATATATTTAAAAAAAGAGCAGGAGATCAATGTCTAAATAGTGTCAGGGATGGTAGTTGGTGAAACTGATTGTGTAACCTGTCCTTTCAGGAAGCCAGAGAGCACTGGGTGTTCAGGGATGTCAGCTAAACTGTCCCCAGGTTTCAACATATATTTCACAGATTGTTAGGATACATTCGAATGCCTATAAAAATCCATTTTGGGCAAATGAGCTAGTTGTTTACTTTCAATCCAATATTCACCATAAAGAAATAACAAAATGAGGATGGAAGCGGTCAGTAGTCAACACCAGCTTCCACGAGTACTAAAACCACACAGTTCTCAATACGTAGTCAATGAATAACACTAAGTGATGATGCAGTACATTGAAATAAATCTTACCCTTGTTTGTGACAGATCATTAATCCATGCACCTCATCTCAGATAATATTCAAATTACTACAGCAATCAACTAGATGGCAGATATTGCAACATGTCTACCACATGCACAGCATAATTTAAAGATTTTAAAACTTTGGTTGACCTTTTACATATTCACTGCTATGCAACTACTTTCCCTTTCATCTTTATCATCGACTTGCTTTGCTGAAGCATGCATCATACAATTAAGGTGACTTTATTGGCCTAAATATAAAGCAGCAAGAGCTGAGGGCTTCTTGTCTTAATTTTTAAAAAGAAGCAAAAAGGAAAGAAAAAGAAAGAAGAAAGCTTATCCCGTGGGTCCCCTGTGAAGAGTCTATGCCTGGCATGTGTATTTATGCTGCAGCAGGAACACACACACAAAAAACAGAGGGCTTTCATTAACACACTGACAAATGCTAGAAAACTGAAAACGGTAACTCTGACAGCAACAGGAAGACTGCATTTCCCAGTATTCAAAGAGTACATGTACCATTGATATGGTTGTGATTTGAGAAGTGAGAATGTACACCCAAAGAACTCAACAATTGGACTGCTTCTTTATGTTTTGCCGATGGGAATTGAGATCATTTTGCTTTGAATTTTATTTTTTATTTGGCTTATCTCTCCGTTCAAGATAGAAAGTCTTTACCTCACTCCTAGAATGATGTATTACTAAATTAAAGTTTAATTTGTGGATTACATTCATTTTAACTCGGTATTCCAGGTCTCTGATTCTGCATCTGTATAGTAAGTATATCTACCATGAATGCCACTGATCATTGAAAGCTTGACCCAGATCTCCCACTCTATCCAGCCCAGGTCTCATATGTTACCAGAGCTCTCAAAATCTTTCCATTCATGTCATGTCATTGACATTCATTTCATATGAAATAAAGTAAGATTAAAATAAAACAAGTGATACTTACATGAAAGGTATGGAGCTGCTTTCTGTCAAGGTTCTTATCTTTTCAATAAACTGTGGAATGTATTGGCCACATTTTCTAATATTTTTTTAAGAAAAAAACTTGACCTTGTTTCATGGTACATACTGTTGACACGTAAGCTGTAATAAAAAAGTTTCTTTTCTTTCTTATAGCTGCTTTCTTTGAACAAATTAAATCTTGTATAAGGAAACTTTTCCCTAAGGTCATCTAGTTCTTATCATTTTCTGCTATTTTTTATTATTGTCAGAAAATATATTCTCAAGGCTACATTCAAAGTTAAAGTCATATAGAAAAAGGCCTTTAAATCCATACAGTAATGGTACAATAGTATGTGTGCTCTCTGTACAATTCAAAGGAAAAGCAAAATTGCAGACTAAAGAAGAAGATAAGTTGAACTTTATTTCAAGAGTAAAAACAATGACACACACTAAGCTTTTCTTATATATCACTCTTCCAAATACTACATATGTGTGTGTGTGTGTATAATTTAAAATCTCAAAATTATTAAAAAGAAATCCATTGTTATGGGTTGAATTGTGTGCCTCACAAATTTGTATACAATATATATATAAAATCATTCAAATTGAGACAAGATGAAACTGAAGCTCAGATAATTTAAATAACTTGCTTTCAGGTTATTTAGGAATTAGTAATGGAATATGAACTGAATATATATCTACTTGCAGATCCGAAAATCTTATTGACTATGCTATACTCTATTCAAATACTGTTTTAATGCTGGTTTTCCCATCTATAAAGCAGAAAATCCAGGTAATAAAAGATCGTAAAAAATACACAATATAATTCATATAAGCTCAAAAGAATTTCACCAACACAATAGTAAACTTGTACCATTCTGTTCTACTCAGTCATTTTATCAAAGTTCAAAGTTTGTTTTATTGAATGTTGACCATGTGAAGTATATATATATATATATATATATATATATATATGACTAATTTTTAGCTTTTTTTAATCAAAGATGTATAAAAAATAAGTTCCCTTGCTATATTAAAAGATTTTTAGTTTGTAAATATTTCTAACATTCCATGAGCTAGTAAGCCATTTATTTCTCATCCCTGGTGTTGTTCACTTTAAAAATTAAATATTTTCTAGTTTAGGTAGCAAATTCCTACTACTGAAGTGTATTTAAAAGAAAAATAATTTCAAAATACAAAATAAGGAATCAATTACATAATAATTTCAATAGAATGTAAGAGAGGGGAATTAACGGAACAATAGAGATGTTTCCTTTTAGGTTTTTGCCATAGAGTGTGTACACTTGCAAGAGAGACAGAGAGACAGTGAGAGGGAAAGTGAAGAATCACTCTCCAAGGAGGATGTTCATGCTGCAATCCCTTCTCCTCCATTCTCCTCCTGGGATTTTGGGCATGCATGCACATGTGCCTAGCATAATTTTCAAACTGTCAAGTCTGGGACTCAAACTGCAGTTAGCCATGTGGGAATTCAGCCAGCTGAACCACCATGCCACCTACCGGCCCCAATGTTACCAGGTTTCTAAGACAGGTAAATAGGAAGCATACACTTAAAGGAATCCTCAGTTTCTCATGTAGGAGCTCAAAATGATTAAAAAAAAAAACACCTATTGTTATGGGTTGAATTGTGTGGCTCACAAATTCATATACTGAATTCCAAATACCCAACATCTTAGAATGCTACTTCATTGAGAGAGAGAGTTTTTTCCAAGTTAAAATGAGGTCATTTTTTTCAAGTTAAAATGAAATTGTTTGGTAGGCTCTAATACAATATGACTGGTTCCCTTTTAAATAAGGAAAATTTGGAGACAGACACACGCCCAGGGAGAATGTCAAGTGAGCATGAAGATGGCCCTCTATAAGCCAAGGAGGGAGACTGGAACAGCCCCTTCCCTCATAATTCTCATTAGGAACCAATTCTGTCCACACCTTGATGTTGGACTTCTAGTCTTCAGAACTGCGAGACACTTTTTTTTCTTTAAGTGCCCAAGCCCTAGTAATCTAAGACACTACTATTCTTACTCTCACAATGTAATGTTTTGATCATTAGCATTGTTAAAAAATGGTTTAGCCAACTGCTTCTTTAAGGTATTATATGGTTTCAAAATATTAAAATGCTTGGGGAACCAGCAGTTAGTGTAATGGCTATGTTGCTGGATTCCCACGTAGTTGACTGCGGTTCACGTCCTGGACCCTGTGGCTTAAAGTTCACGCCGGGTGCGTGTGCGTGCATGCATGCCCAAGATCCCGAGAGGAGAATGGAGGAGAAGGGATTGTGGCGTGACCATCCCCCCTGGGGGGTGATTTCTCACTTTCTGTCTCTATATTTCTCTGTCTGTCTGGCGAGCGCACGTGCCCTGTAGCGAAAATCTCTCCAAATAAATAAATAAATAAATAAATAAATAAAATGCTTGGAGTATAGGAATAGAATAATTCTGAGCAATCTTTAAAAATTTGCTCTATTGGGAACCAGCAGTTAGTGTAATGGCTATGTCGCTGGACTCCCACGTAGTTGACCGTGGTTCACGTCCCGGACCCGGTGGCTTAAAACTCACGCCGGGCGCGTGTGCGTGCGTGCCCAAGATCCCGAGAGGAGAATGGAGGAGAAGGGATTGCGGCGTGACCATCCCCCCTGGGGGGTGATTTCTCACTTTCTGTCTCTATGTCTCTCTCTGTCTGGCGAGCGCACGTGCCCTACAGTGAAAATCTCTCCAAAAAAAAAAAAATTTGCTCTATCAATATTATTCATAACCCATGTACATAGAAAGAGGATTTTTTAATCTTCAAATAAAGATAAAATTGAAATGCAAGTTTATTTTGTTTGCAAAAATTTTTAAAAATTATTTGTTGATGAGAATATGTATGGTAATATCTTTGAGCCAATATACCATGTATTCTGGATGGGAAAATTCATTTTGTATGCTGTGATGATATAGAGAGATTGATTGTAAAATAAAGAAAAAAGAAATACACAATTTTTCACAATTTTTTCTGTGAATGTATTAAATACATGTATAAATATTATTACATATAGTATTACTTTACACTTTCATAATAAAAATGAATTATAAATAGCTATTGTCAGTTATTTAGAAAGACTTTCTTTTTTTTTCTTTTTTGTATAGGTTTCTGGTATAGAGTGCTTGTGCT
This sequence comes from Tupaia belangeri chinensis, assembly GCF_000334495.1. Lineage (NCBI taxonomy): Eukaryota > Metazoa > Chordata > Mammalia > Scandentia > Tupaiidae > Tupaia > Tupaia belangeri. Next base: position 461,044 of record NW_006159890.1, read on the forward strand.
TGTCAGAAAAACAAAGAGAGACAGAGAGACAGAAAGTGAGAAATCACTCCCTAGGGGGGATGGCCATGCTGCAATCCCTTCTCCTCCATTGTCCTCTCCTGATCTTGGGCACGCACGCACACGCGCCCGACGTGCGTTTAAGTCACTTGGTCTGGGACTCGAACCACTGTAGACTACATGGGAGTCCAGCAACATAGCCATTACGCCAACTACTGGTCCCTAGAAATACTTTTTTAAGCTTCCATAAAAGCTATAAGTAGTAAGTCAGAAGTCTTTTCTATTGCTAGATCCTAAAGAAAGAATTTGTTAAATATGTATTAAAAAATTACCAAAAGCCACAGAATCTATACGTTGACCCTGGAAGGCCACATAAAGCATTTGGAAAACATGACCTTGACTGAAAAAAATTCCACTTAAAGCATCATCTCTTTCCATCCTGGCAAAAGGCATTCAGCAAATAGCAAACAAGCATTCAGTTTGATTCAGTAAAAACCTGCTTTATGTTATTATCTTCTGAATTCAATATATTTTCTGAATGATAGCATTCCTCTGTCACCCATGCACAAAAAGCTCATGGTAATTGCTGTGGTCTCTGACTCATTATCCATAGTATCGTCGTGTGTCGTTTTAATTAAATCTGGGAAGCTTCACTTCTAAGACTGCCAGTGGCCCTGCGTTTTCCGGCTGCAGTCTTGGTATCATTCTATCACAGTGTCCCTTGCTGCGTTAAACAGCTATTCAGTATGTATAGTTGTTGGGCTTGACCTTTTCATCTTCTAGCGTGCAGATTAACAGAGGTAGAGTGGCTGAGAGGTCTCACAGATGAAATCTTTGTGCTTGATTCTTAATTCAGAATATGGTGATAATGATAGTTCTTGGCTTAAGCACAATCTATTTTAAAAGTTATGTAATTGCTAAATTATAATAATCATAATTATGTGAGATGACTGCAAGAGAGAAGATGGGGAAATACACGTTTCCATTTTAAAAGGATTTTTATTTCATCCATTTCAAAGCATGCCTGCTTGAAGCAATACACAGCCAGTATTTCAATTATGCAATTTTTCAGAGGCTATCACTGCAATCACTTGCTTGGAAATAATGAACAACTTCCCATTCCATCTCATTCTGCAATATGATAGTGTGTGTAGCAATCTTTTGAATCTACTGACAATCAGTAGCACGGTACCAGCAAATTCTTAGAACTGGTTAGGCAGCAGATTAAAAAATGGATGGAAGGAAACAGTATATTTACTTCTACTCATCAAAAGTACGTATGAATAATTATGTATTTTTTGGTGAATTTTATGCTTAATTTGGAGATTATCTCCTTTTATGCAAAAATGACATTTTTAAGGCTTGATCACATTAAAGAAGATTGTGCATGATTTAACTTACTAATTATGGTTTCGAACCCAGGGATATTTGACCTATTGTTTTTTTCCAACTACCTAGACAGACCTAGAATTTAAATGTTTTATTATTCTTAACCCTTTGTGACACTTTAAAAAATATGCTTAGGTATTTAAAATCATATTTTTATGTTAAAAGCTTTGGAAGAATTTTAAATATTAATTTTAGAATAGAATGCATAAAAACTTATTCCTAAGTGGAAAGAGAATTTCACAATTTCACAGAGCAAATGTAAGCCTAAAAAGGACTGAAATCTGAGTGTCATAATAATGTAAACTGAGAATAGGTGAGATTTTTCTTATATCTATGTTTGTGAGTTCCCATTGATATTACTGGCTGTTAAATTAGCATATTTCAATAGTCTGTTAATTTTTTTAATATTATTTTAATTTCCTTTATACATTCCATCACATATGTCACTTAAAGTGAATGTTTTAACATGAATACATTTCTCACCAGTACAGTTGGGTATACTATACACGTTATCATCAACAGATAATAATCCATTTCTTTTTCCCATAAATGTCTTGCCTCTCTATTTTCTCCTTAATGTCTTTCCTCAAACTCTCCTGCTTTTCCCACCTTCTTCCCACACTGTATCTGGTACCTATAACCACTTTCTGTATTTCTATATTTTCTAGTCATTCAGTTTCGATCATAGAGTGTGGACAGTCAGTTTGTTAAATTTTAATAAACAGTGAATATAACTTTAAAAAATAACGAAGTAGATAGACTTCTGCAAGTGTTACATAGGTAATCCTTGTTACAAGTCTCACTGAAAACAGATCACTAATTTTGAAGCTTGAATAGACTTCAGAGATTTTAATTCTCGCATTTTCTGGATTATTAAACTGAAGTTCAAAGTTATTAGGAGACTTGCCCAAGGTCACAATCTGGACAGGAACAAAACCAAGACCATCACTATTCTTTCATTTCCCATGTGTTTTTCCAGCCAGCAAAATCTGTTTAGTTTTAATCCTATGTTTACCACCCAGCATTTTAGAGACCCTTGAACAATTTTCCTGAGCCACATGGAACCAAGTTTTTTTTTCATCTTTCAAGGATGAAAAAATATTAGAAGTATTGATAAATGTTTTTAAATTGATTACGAAATAGTACACACTGAAATTTGGTAGATACCCCTATTAAAGATTATAGGATTTGTTTAGATAGAGTTAACTAGTCTAGCCCTTAGTTTCTTATCTACATTTTGAGAAAAAAATGAATGAAGCACTTTTTGAGCTTTCTCTGGATGAAAAATCACATTTTTATTAAAGTTTTTTTCTTTTGATTTTTGCCGTAGGGCACATGCTCTTGCCTAAGAGAGGCAAAGAAATACAGAGATAGGGAAAGTGAGAAAGCACCTGCGAGAGGGATGGCCAGGCCACAGATCCCTTCTCCATTCTCTTCTCAGGGTTTTGGGTGCTCTCTCTCTCTCTCTTTCTCTCTCTCTCTCTTTCTCTCTCCCTCACACACACACACACACACACACACACACACTTACACCACCTGGCATGTTTTTCAAGGCATTGGTTTGGGACTTGAACAACGGAGTTGGCCCTGTACGATCTAGTGCCTTAACCACCATGCCACTTTTTGGCCCATAATTTATTTAAGCTTTTAAAAGTTTATTTATTTATCTATTTTGATAGAGAGAGAACATCCTCAGTAGGGATCTGGTACCATAATCTACCCTCAGTCTCAGTCAGTCATGGACCTTGGGTACCCGTGTATTCCCTAACTACTCAAGCAGGTCTCTGGACCTGAGCCCTACACTCCCATGTGCATCAGCCTGGTAGAGTGTGATATTTTATTGCTACACCACCATCCAGCTGCCAAGAATATGGTTTTATATAGTTTCCTTTCTACAAATAGAAGCTAGAGATTTAGGATGTCTTGCTTTTATATTTGGTCATTTAATTCGAATTCAATTCTGCTTCAGTTCTTGCTTGGTATTATTCAAGGAATAGAAACTTACAAAGGCGATTTTTTTTCTTGAGCAGAGAGCTCAATCAGTATAAGGGATGCTGCAGATTTGGGACAATTTAACTTCTAGTAACAAGTTAGAGGCCTAAAGGAAGTTCCCTCTGTAGAAAGGACAAGGGTTTTGGAGTGGAGGGTATACAGGTCACAAGACACAGAGCATTGTCTTAATGAATGAGACATTTTTGAGAAGAGGAAATACTACCAGCAAGAAACTTCTCATGTGGGAAACCATTTATTTCAGAATATATTTATCAAACATTAAATTTATCCTACTGAGATTATATTCAATCCTGCAACTGTAATAAGTAAGAATTACACTTGTTTTGATACTTCATATTATTAAAGCTTACACTGACTAGAGTTGTGCCACCAGAAATCAGAATGACCCTGTTAATGATATTTTGATGCAGTTTAAAATATTTTGGACCAACTAATAGGATGATATCTAGGCATAATCACACCAAGTTTATAGTCTCTTCTCCTGAATTGTAAACATCATTATCTGAAAAAGAGAAGTGAGAGTAGTTAAGTAGGTGACTAGAAAGGGGCTGGCCAGAGCACTCTACAATGTTCTCCTCTATCGACATTGCTGCCATAGCCGAGCACTTAACTGAGAGTGATGTCGCCCATAGAGAATGCTTTATCCCTCCTATATTGTACAAGCCGGCCTAGTCTGCCTAGTGTTGATCTTCCCAAAGTCTATCAATGAGAAAAGTTATTCTTCATATTCATTTAAAAATACCACACACTCGCAAGCTCTGACAAAATTATAAAATACCTAAGAAGTATTAACAAGATCTGTTTTTGTTACTTTTTGTCCCAAGATATTTTATATCATGACTTTTTTTCAAGTGAACATGTTTATTATGCATTTTTCTTTGTGGAGTCATATATATTTATAAGGATAGACTTACACATATATACACACATGTATATATACAAATATTTTTCTTTATTTATGTATGTACAATTCATCATTATACAATGCAAAATTTAGGGGCATCAACTCAACTCCTGCCCAGCTGAAAATTCTTATAGACTTTTATTTTTTTCAAATTATGTTATTTAACTTTCGTTTTTTTGTTTGTTTTTTTGTTTTTTCAGTTTGATAAGAGAGAGACAGACAGAGAGGGAGGTAAATATTTTTTTAAATTATGTTATTTAACTTTAGTTTTTTTGTTTGTTTGTTTGTTTTTTTGTTTTTTTCAGTTTGATAAGAGAGAGACAGACAGAGAGGGAGGTAAAGTGAGAAAGCCAGCCACCAGGTTTGGGATTTGAACTATAATTGGCCATGTGAGAGTCCAGCACCTTTAACCACCATGCCACCTGTCAGTCCCATATAAACTAGACTTCTAATAGCCTACTGTTGATGAGAAGTCTTACCAATAATATAAACAGCCTATTGACACAAATTTTGTATTATGACAATAGCATAAGCTGCAAGAAATAAAATGTTATTAAGAAAATCCTAAAATTCTGGTTGATGGCACGGCAGTAATGCTTTACTCAATGAAGCTGGATCCATACGGAAGATCGAGGTTCAATTTTGCAGTTGACCTGTCTATGCCAGGCACAGGCCTGTGATCCTGGCTGGCTGGGAAAGCTGGAGGAGAACTCTGTTGAGGGTGCTTCTCTCTCTCTCTCACTCTTGCTCTTAATCTCACTCTTGCTCTAACTTTGTCTTACTCTCATGAAAGAAAGAGATATATAAACTTTTTTTAAAAAATTATTTATTTATTTTTTATTTATTTATTCATTATTTTTAATTTGGTCAGAGAGAGACAGAAAAAGAGAGAAAGCAAAAGTGAGAAAACAAGCCACCAGGTCTGGGGCTCAAACTATAGTTGACCATGTGGGCATATATAGCACCTTAACCACCAAGCAAACTGCTGGCCCCAGATAAAAGCGCTATTGGCAACTATAGCCAAAGACCCCTTTAAAAATATTCAATATATGCTTGTAGTATGAGCAAGGAAGACTATTCTTTTTTTTTAATTTTATTTATTCATTCACTTAATTTGGAGAGAGAGACAGAGAGAGAGAGAGAGACAAAGAGACAAAGAAAGTGAGAATGCAGGCCACCAGGTCAGAGACTCGAATCATGGTCTGCCATGTGACAGTGTCCAGAGCTTTAACCACCACGCCACCTGCTGGTCCCCGGAAGACTGGAGTATTCTAATAGTACAATATAAAGCAACTGATAAGGAGTCAGAAATACCTTCCTGAAAAAGTGACACAGGAAGAAATTAGTAAGGAAAGTAAGAGAGTGGAACAGAATGTCCCAAGTAGGTGTGGCATTTGAATGTCACAGGTTGCATCCCTGAGACATGGACTCTGCCTGCAACAATTTATTAAGAGGTTCTCTTGGCATTAGCATCTGTTGAAGGAAAGAAAGAAAAATAGAAATGAGCCATAAAAAGTCAAGTTGTGAAGTGGTCCCAACAGAGACCTTATCTGAACTTACTGAGGGCTCTGAAGATACCCTCAGAATTGTCCTGAGTTGAGGTACAAAACCAAGTTTTTATGCCCCCTTGTCAATGAGTAATTGGACACAAGCTGTTCTCCCGCATCTCATGCCAAAGTGAGGTGAGGAATTTCAATTACAATTTCTTATGCAACTCCTGAAGGGAGGTAGCCATTGAGATATGCCTCTTTGTGGCCATCACAGAAGCTGGAGCAGTAAGTCCCTCTTTCCTGCACTGAGATATGGACGGTACTCACAGCCCCACTGCACATGCATACAAGATTGGAAGTGTTTTTGAGATATTGAAAGAAAACCAGGTTGACCATCAGAGAGGACCCACAAGATGGTGGTAAAGCATGACTGGAAAAAACATCAGAGGCTAGATCACAGAGGACCTTAAAAACCATTTTGAGATTCTGGATTTTATTTATAGGCATTTAAGCCCAGAGTGACATGGATAGACTTGAGTTGAAAGATCTGTTTAGCAGCTTTGTAGACAACAGGTTAGATAAATGCAGTAGCAATTTAGAGTAACCGAGGAATCTGGTAGGTGACATGATGGTTTAGAAATTAAATGTTAGTGGAAGGATGACACAGTTCCTTGTATAGGTCTGGAGTGGAAGGATACTTTTATTTAGCTGCAGACCTGGGTGTTGAGCCAAGGAATTAGATGAGATCATAGTGGGAATGGAGATATGGTAAGATAGAGATTCTAGGAAAGAGATCCCGAAGTATTCCAACATTTTTAAAAATTAGTTAATTAATTATTTTATTTTATTTTATTTTTTGAGAGAGAGAGGGAAAAATATACATTGGATAGGTCCTCAGCATTCCACAATTCTTACGGCAGCCTCCCAGCCAGCCAGGAGGCCAGGAGTACAAGTATGTGTGGGTGCACCGAGCGTGTTCATGCTGACCAGAAATCTGAACCCAGGCCTCCAGTGTGGCCTCAACATCTTATAGCAGAGACTTACCACCTGCTCCACTAAGGGACCAAATATGCCAACGATTTTTGGCCAGTGAGAGAAACTGGGATCTGCAAATTAGAGAAAAAATTGATAAGCTGGTGGGAGGAAATCTAAAGAGTGGATTCACTGAGAGCAAGGACTGACAGTATTTCAGGAACTAAAGAAAGGAGACCTTTGCTATCTGCTACTGAAGAATAAATAAAATCAGTACTGAAAGTGCTCATTACATTTGGCAATAGGATAAGGGCAAGGGTTAGTAGGTAGATCTCTGAAAAGTAGTTTAGGTTATTTGGTTTTGAAAAGTTGGCATCTTTTTCCTAACTTTTATTTCCTTTGTGAACTAAACACAGGATAAGTCTGCTAAGGAAGTGGAGGAAGATAGTGAGGTTTGACATTAGAAGATATTAGCAATAGTTTTTTTGTAGGGGCAACAGGTGACATGGTGGTGAAGATACTGGGTTCCCACTTGATAGACCACAGTTTGAGTCCCAGGCCTGATGGCTTGAAAATAATAGAGAGAGTGTGTGTGTGTGTTTGTGTGTGTGTGTGTTCCTGCACCCAAAATCCTGAAAGGAAAATACGGAGAAAGGATTGCAGCATGGCCATCCCCCCAGGAGGTGATTTTTCACTTTCCCTCTCTCTCTCTGTCTCCAGCAAACATACACACTCTATGGCAGGAAAAAAAAAAAGAAACAAACAAACAAACAAAAAAACCACGTTGCAAGATGGAAAGGAAAATTTATATATATATATATTGAATTATCCATATATATATATATATATATATATATATGAATTATCCTTGCTGGTCAGTAATGTAGAAGTAGCTGAAGTTTCTGATGACAAAATTGTAGCACTCCTGAACTAGTTTATTTTATCCATTCATTTGTTCGTTATACCTAATCATTCCTCATCTTGGTGTAAACAAAGAGGAAATATTGGTGTTTAGCAGGGTAGATGCTAACAAAGTAAAAGAGCAAGGAAGTTTTGATAAGATAATGGTCAAAATGACAGCTAAGATAATTAAAGTTAGGAGGGAATTAAGGATATGGTGTAATTACATTTTGTAGCAGAGACGGCTTCTAAAGTACAAGTATGGACAATTTGGAACTAATGGCAGGGATTCAAATTGCACATGGCAGACCACATTCATTTGTTTATCTGTTCTCTCTTTGAGATACCACGAAAATGACATTAACAAGGATTCTCTAAAAGGCACAAGTCCATACAAAGAGAACCTGGAGGAAAAGGTGAGGAACAATATTTGGAAAGCTGAAAAGCAGAAGATTGAGTGGTAACTAATTTGGCAGACCTGAGCAAATTATAATTATGTTAGCCTCAGGGACAGCACAGAATCAGGCTGATTCAGAATACAGGGTGACTCTGAATTTGGATGTAGGAAGGAGTTTTAGTAGTGAGACTATAAATAGATCTGAAAAGAGAAATAGTGTTTAAAATATCTCTGTACATTTTTATGACATTCTCTATAGACTGTGACCTAGGGTCCTTGCTTTTTGAGATAGAATATCATCAACACTCCCATGTCTTACTCCTATCCTCCCTCATTTCTACACCTCACATACTGTAGTTTTATTTCTCTACTTGAATATTAATTACACTGTGACATACAGGATGGTAATTCTGAATGCTTAGGACCATCATCAATCTCCTGAGTTTAGAATTGAATAAGGAAGAGAAAGAGAGGAGAAACAAGCGAAGAAAGAGTGGAAGAAAATGAGTTCTTTTATTGCCAATAAAAGGTGAGCCAACAAATAGAAGGCCAAAGCTAATTAATCCAGTCTGGACAGAGCAGAACAATGGTGGAGTACCTGTGAAAGGACAGAGACTGCATTGGCATGAGAAAACTGCAAGAAGAGAAAGAAAGTGTGTGTTTGCATGGAGTGGGGGGGCCACAAAGCAAGGTGTATCTTCTCAAGTGGAAGGAAAAGGAAAGTGAAGAAAGAGGAGAGTACTAGGATGAGCATGAGCAGCTGTTCTTTCCTTGGCTCACCCAAGGGATAAATTACAGAGTGGTAAAGAACCTTAACATGATTACTGGAGTACTTCTCCCTTACCTTTTTGCTCTTCAGTCACATGAGATTCCCTTCCCTCTATGGTAGTATTACGAGTAGGAATAAACATTTCTTTAAACAATTATACCATTAAATATCAATTATATTTATATACCATGACTGGTAAATAATACTGTTTACTGGAAGGTCAAGTAGTATGTTATGACTGTATTTCTGTTCTTTCTGCTTTTTATATTTTTAAAATTTTTGTTTCTATTTTGTTCTTTTTTTAAAAAAAATTGCCACAAGATGTGTGCAATCACTCCTATGACTGAGTTTCTGTTCTTTCTGCCTTTTATATTTTTTAAAATTTTTGTTTCTATTTTTTTCTTTTTTAAAAAAAAATTGCCACAAGATGTGTGCAATCACTCTAGAGACAGAAGGGAGAGGGAGAGAGAGAGAAAGAGAGAGAGAGAGAGAGAGAGAGAGAGAGAGAGAGAGAGAGAGGAAATTACCCCCATGGGATTGGTCAAGTGAGATCCATCTACCTTAACCACCATGCTACCAATTGATCCTATCCAAATTTCTTTATCTCCACAGAAGTCAGTCTAATTCAAGACACCATCATCTCACCACAACTAGGCTTCTAATGAGTCTTCACTCTGTCTTCTTTCCCT
>NW_006159890.1:470574-510817 GCF_000334495.1 Tupaia belangeri chinensis
TTAGGTTTCATGTACCTTCAAGTGTGTTTTTGTATTTATTTATCCATTTATTGAGAGAGAGAGAATGAGAGAGAGAAAGGCAAGCACTTCCAAGAAGTTCTCATGCTGCAATCTCTTCCCTAGCCTTTCCCAGCCAATGTGATGAGCATATGTACCCAGTGTATAGGTTGACCTGAGAACTGAATCGTGATCTTCCACATGGCTTCCAGCATTGCAGAGTATTATGCCACTGCTGTGCAATCACAATTGGGCCACCACTGAGTTTTTCAGAACTGAACTTGGACCTGGGTCGGGAATGCAGCCCGAGCATATATGCTCATACTAGATCTCTCCTAAAACACTAATGAAAATCATTATGAAGAAACATACAAAGAACAGTATGTCTTTATAAGAAAGAAAATAGAATAAATGTTATCAACACAAGAGAATTCTCAATGAATTCTGGTGAAGTAGAGTTGAAGAAACATCACATAAAATTTTGGTAGGCAGTCAGTCTACCCAGCAGGCACCCAAGGAGACCACAAAGAAATTCCAGTAACAGTAAAGAGCGAAGAATAGTTTGGTCAGTAGGTGACGCCGTGGTTAAGATGTTGGACTCCCACAGGACGAACTATAGACCCAGAGGCTTGAAGCTCACGCTGGCCATATGTGCATGGCCAAAATCCTGAGAAAAGAAGGTTTGCGGCGTGGCCATCCCTACTAGGGAGTGATTTCTCACCTTCTCTCTGTCTGTCTCTCTCTGTCTCTCCAGTAAGTGCACATGCCCTGTAGGAAAAATTTCCCTTCCTAAAAAATCAGAATGGAATAGAGCTGAAAGCAGAGGTATTACCTGGAGGTTTAAACAGAAAAGTGGCAATGATCTCACTATTCCCCCAGACCCTGGAAACAAATGAAAACCATAGCATGTAAGTCCCTGCTAAAACAACTGATGATTATCTTCTGGAAAAACAACAAAATAAAACAAAATTGGGATAAACTATACAGAAAACTAGAGAAATTTAACACCCCAGAGTAAAGTGTTCTGAATTCTTGCGCTTAATAGCCTCAGTAAAGTATTCAGCTTAGTCCAAAGTGCAGGCAGTCCGTTGAAATTCTATCCACATGCACATGGACTAAAATCAGCCTTTGTATTGCCTTGTACTAAATATAAAAGCATAACCAGGAATTACTAGATATTTCAGGAAAAACTGCATCATGGAAACAAAACTATAAAAATGAACAGAAACCATTTATTGAAGGAGATTCAACAAATTATACAAATTCAAATAAAGCAAAACTTTCAGGAAAATTGCTTCATGAACTTGGTCCTATAGGAAATAGAGATATATAAAAATGTCTAGAAAATTAAAATTAAAATTGCTAAAATATAAAGAATCTAACCACAAACATGTTAAAGAATAAAGCTGAAGAAACGGCTTTTACATAAACAATGCACTTTATGCAATACATTGCTTAATATGATCTATCTATATTATATATAAAAGTCATGACATATTTTTTCTGTGTTTTCCAAAGGTCATTTATTTATACAAACAACAAAGATCAATCAATGATATATTACCTGTTTTTGTTCAATAATCCTTTGCCATCTTTCAGTGAGCTTCATAATTCCTCGTTCAGAGAAGAACCTGTCTTTATCAGCAAAAAACTGAAGAGTGTGCTGATTTACAGCCTCATCTGAATTGTACATTAGCTCACACAGGAAGTTTTGAAGAGAGTGAAACAAGTGGAAGTTTGAGGACATAGGGTCTGACAAGTATGATGGGGTGGCAACACATCCCATTCAAGTTCCAATCATTTTTGGTGGGTGATCAAACTTCTGTGTGGTCTCGCATTATTGTGATGGAACACAACTCCTTTACAGTTAATGAGCTCTGGATATTTCCAGACAATGTATTTGTTCAAATTGTCCAATTGCTGACAGTATACATTCAAATGGATTGTTTGGTTCCTTAGTAAGAGCTTGAAAAACACGACACCTTTAAAATCCCACCACACTGAGAGCATAACCTTCCTCTGAAGGATGTCACTTTAGATGTCCTTTGAGGTGAATCATTACATCAGGACCAAGACTGTTCGCACACCACAGTGTTGTAAACGATCCACTTCTCATCACTGGTTATCAGTCACTTCAAGAAAGGATCATTTTCCTCACATTTAATGAGTATCACAGATGTTTATGCACGTGTCAAATGAACTTCTTTGAGTTCGTGAGGAAACCAAATATCGAGCTTGGTTACATAGCCCAGCTTCATCGGGTGGTTGTGAATGCTTGAATGACGGATGGTCAATGTTTCTGCGATCTCTCATGTTGTGTTAACATGGGTTTGACTAGATCAATGTCTTTATTTTGTCGTTATCAACCTTGGTGGGCCTCCCTGACTGAGGAGTATCATTGAAATCAAAATCACCAGCACAGAATTTTGGGAACCATTGGCACTGATGTTCGTGGAAAGCATTGTCACTGTAAACAATATGCAACTTTTCACAAGACTCATATGTGTTTTGAAGCAAAAGAGTAAAATATGGCAAAAATGCACAGTTTGGTCTTCTATCTCCAACTTGTAAAATTTCCAAAACTCAACCAAATTGCTTAATTTGTTTTTTTTTTTAGAATAAATTTACAGCTATCAGCTGTCAAATGACATAGCAATAACATAGATGCAAATCACTCTAATACGTTCAAAGATGAGCCATGCCATCTGTTGCAAAAATGAATCATGACTTTTCTGACACTCCAATAATTTAAATATATATAAATATGAAGGATTCCTTAAAAAGTTCGTGGAAAGTAAGTATTATGGATAAACTATGCATGAGTTCAACCTTTTTTTTTTTTTTTTGGAGAGGGTTTTTGCTATAGGCCACGTGCGCTCGCCAGACAGACAGAGAGCGACAGAGAGACAGAAAGCAAGAAATCACCCCCCAGGGAGGATGGCCACGCCGCAATCCCTTCTCCTCCATTCTCCTTTCGGGATCTTGGGAACGCACGCACACGTGCCTGGCGTGAGTTTAAGCCACCGGGTTCCGGGGCTCAAACTGCGTTCAACTACGTGGGAGTCCAGCGACATAGCCATTACACTAACTGCTGGTCCCAATCTTTTTTTTTTTTAATTGCCAGAGGGCACATGTGCTTGTCAGACAGAGACAGAGAAATGGAGAGAGAGAGAGAGAAAGTACTTCCCAGCAGAGTATAGCCAAGCAACAATCCCATCTTTGTCTATTTTATTAGGAATTAGAGCATGCACATAAGACAGTGTTGCCATCTCCCTTTGGGTGGTGGTGGTGGGAGTTGCTTTCTCACTTTCTCCCCTCTCTCTGTCTCTATCACAAACACACATACCCTTTGGCAAATTATAAAAAAGAAGAAAAAAAGGGAACCAGCAGTTAGCGTAATGGCTATGTCGCTGGACTCCCATGTAGTCGACCACGGTTCGCGTCTCGGACCCGGTGGCTTAAATCTCACGCTGGGCGCGTGTGCATGCGTGCCCAAGATCCCGAGAGGAGAATGGAGGAGAAGGGATTGCGGCGTAACCATCCCCCCTGGGGGGTGATTTCTCGCTTTCTGTCTCTATGTCTCTGTCTGTCTGGCGAGCGCACGCGCCCTATAGCGAAAAAACCTCTCCAAAAGAAAAAAAAGTGGATGGATTCCACAAGTATTTTGGAAGTAAAATTAGCATAACATTTACTGATTTGATTGTCACACACTTTTCAGGCTTTTCTTCATAGATTTAGTTCTATATTAGCTTTATTTCTAAGAATATAAAGGTAATTCTGATCTTTTAAATCTTTATGAAACAATAGCTATATATCTTTTGTTATTTTATGTAAATTCCATCATTCCTTTCACAATCTGTTTTGTTTCTTAAAGAGCAGAAATCATAAATGTTCATTGTGTTCCAGGTGTTGACATACAATGTATTGGAAAAGTGTGAGGATGTCAGTCCCGGTCACCCTGTGCACCCTATTGCACAGCTGGAGGCCGTTTCTGAAGCAATCCTAACCAGGTCAAGATAATGTAAGAAGCCTCAGTTTCAGTGGGGTCGGGAAAAATCTTGGAATGTATTTTACTATATGAATTAAAGTTATAAATCTGTGATTCAAAGTTCCTAAATCATTGTCCTTTTTACTATCATAATCACCTGTATCCCTTTGGAAAGACGTATGTTCATAAAATAAGGTCAAAGGAAGACTTTATGAATATCTTGGATTTGAATTGAAAGGTTGGTTAGAACCCTATCAGTCTTAGAGATCAGCAATGCACCACATCAGATGTCTAATACATTGTTATTTGTCAGGATTTTGTATAAGTTATTCAAGTAAAATAAATATAGGGGAGGAAGAATTAATAGTAACCAAGATATTTCACTAAAAATAAATTCTGTAAGAGTCTTATTTCTTTTGGATTATGTGTATGTATATTAATATTACATTTCCTGAGTTCACCAAGACAGTTGTTATATGTTATCGCTTACATAGATGTATAAGCTGTTAATTTACAATTTAATAGTGCTGACTGATTAATTGCTATCAAGCAAAATACTAAAAGGCTTAGTTATATTTTGCAAAACCTTTATCAGTTGCCTCAAAGGATATGTAAAATACATGACTTTCAAATTTCCAGATTACAAAGTTGACAGATAACAGATATTTTAGTGTAGAATAATGATGAAAATGAAGAATGACGAGCTAAACCTTAAACAACCAAATTTATTATGATAACCTTAAGTTCTTCTCTTGAACCTAAAAATAAATTTTAGAAAGGAGAAGTTGATTAACAGACATGAGAGGGCATGGAAAAAACGGAGTCTATTATGGAACAGTGTACCACAGTAGAGTAAAATGTCATCGACAATTGAATATGCACTTCCAAAAAACAGTAAAATGATTCTTGCATGTGTGCCACAAAATGTTAAATGTTAAAAATGGTGAATATGTTCATATCCTTTATTTGATTATTATACAGTGTTTATATGCTTTAAAAAAACATGTCGTGCTCATCAGCAATGTACAAGTATAAATCAGAAATTACAATGAAAAAGGAAAGGAAAGACAATAGGCTATGTTGATGCACAGATGCCAATGGCTCTGATGATAGTGTATATCAAAATATTTAAATACTCACATTCAGTATTTCAGCTCATAAGCTTCAGCAATAGATCATAGAAGACAGCTATAGATGTAGTTCAACCAATAGGAATAGACTCTGGAATAAAAAGATGATAATCTTGCGGTACTCCTTGTGTGTCAGATGATAAATCATGTGCTCAATTCTGGGTTAAGAGAAACATTTTCAAACTTTATTTTTGAAAACAGTAGTTAATAGATTATAAGAATTATTAGAAATCTGGACCATTTGCTTTTAGAAAGCAGTATTTTTTTGTGTGAGTTTTTTTTTTTTTTCTTGCTATAGGGCGCATGCACTTGCCAGACAGACACAGAGAGACAGAGAGACAGAAAGCGAGAAATCACCCCCTAGGGGGGATGGCCACGCCACAATCCCTTCTCCACTCTCCTCTCGGGATCTTAGGCACACACGCACACGCATCCGGTGTGAGTTTTAAGTCACCAGGTCCAGGAGGCGAACCATGATTGACTACATGGGAGTTCAGTGACATAGTCATTACACTAACTGCTGGTCCCTAGAAAGAAGTATTTACATTAGGAAAGAGCATGTTAGATGGCTGAAAACACTTTCTGAAAAGGTTTTAGATATATATCTACTTTCTTTTTTAAAAAAATAATTATTTAATTTAATTTAATTTATTTTAATTTGACCAGAGATGGAGAGGTAGAGAGGCAGAGAGGGAGAGAGAGAGAAGAAAACAAGCTGCCAGATCTGGGGAGAGAGAGAGAGAGAAAGTGAGAGAGCAAGCTGCCAGGTCCGGAACTAGAACCTTGGTCAAGAATGTGGGAGTCCAGCGCCCTTAACCACCATGTCACCTACTGGCTACTATATCGCCTTTCAATATTGCTGGAGTCAGTTGTTTTAAATTAAGAGAAGAGCCATTTAATAGGAGAGAGAATTTGGATCAATGTAAAGGAGAAGAATTATAATAGTCAATTGTATTAAAGATATACATAGAGACTATGGTAAGTAGATTTTCTTTTTTGATATTCTTTTGTTTTTGTTTTTGTTTTTCTTTTTTTCGTCACTATTGGTACTAAAATATATGCTGAACTCCAAGGCAAGGAAGTTGTAAATTTGTAATTAATTCTAAATTTAGTTTAAGACTTTTGATCTGGTGATATTGTAATTTAGTAAGGTATTATTCTGCATCCCCTTATTACAAGATAATGTCTAATGAAAACAAAAATCATTTTTTGAGTAGTTTGTATGCTCAGTTAGCCTACATATCACATCACACCATGTCCTTTTTATAGATGCAGATGAAATTCTGCTTTGTAAAGGTAAACATGTACTCCATATTTATGCAGTTAGTAAATGAAAGGGAGCAATTTAAGCAGGTTTTTCTGGCCATCTTTTCCTGTTATGCTACATTTTCTTCCCTCATCCCAAACTCCCTGCCTCCTCACACTTACAGTGGCTCTTTAAAAGCAAACGAACAATGAACAATGCAACTGTATAGTAACAAATTTTGAGATATATACATCGTTATTTTATTTATTTA
Organism: Tupaia belangeri chinensis; assembly: GCF_000334495.1. Classification (NCBI taxonomy): domain Eukaryota; kingdom Metazoa; phylum Chordata; class Mammalia; order Scandentia; family Tupaiidae; genus Tupaia; species Tupaia belangeri. The sequence continues at coordinate 477,207 of NW_006159890.1, forward strand.
AATAAAATCTGTATGGTAAGTGATGGGACCAAAAACAGAACAGTGGGGACCAGCAGATGGTGTGGTGATTAAAGCACTGGATCCCACATGATTGAGTGCATAGTTCGGGTCCTGGGCCCAGTGGTTTGAAAAACACACTGGGTGCGTGTGGTTGCCTGCCCCAAATCCCAAGAGGAGAATGGAGGAGAAGGAATTACAACATGGTCAGCTGGGGGTATTGTTGTTGGTGGGAATTTTCTTACTTTTTCTCTCTCTTTCTCGGAGGAGAGCACACACCCTACAGCAAAGCAAGAAACAACAACAACAACAACAACAACAACAAAAACAAGCACATGGCAGAAGAATAAGAGTAAACTGAAGGTATAATGCCAAAAGAATAATTGTACTAGTTTTATATGTAGTGAATTTGCAAGTTTGAATGACACATTCTAATAAAAAATTACTCATTGAACATTAAAAATACATGAGAAGGGCTTAAAATAGAGTTTCAATGTACAGATTTGAGAGCTCCATTTTCTGGGTATTCATCTGCCACTAGGAAGCATAGAAGAGAAATACAGAAAAAAGAAGAAAACCAGTAAATATGCTTATGCAAAAACCAAGATAAATAATTTACATTGTGTAAGACTATGGCAATGTCAAGCAAGAGATTAAGGAAATATCACCACAATAATGTGTTTAAAAGTTACTTGCAGGAAAAAAAAATGAAGGACTTTTTAGGTTGATTTGTTTAGTTTGTTTCCATAAATAGCTTTTAAAATGCAATTTTAGGATCTAGCAAATGGTGTAGTGGTTACATCCTTGGACTCCCACATGGCCAACCACAGAGTCCCAGATTAGCAGCTTGAAACTCACACAGGGCATGTCGGTGTGTGTTCCCAAAATTTCAAGAGGAGAATGGAAGAGAAGAGATTGTGGCCTGGCTATAAACCCAGGAGGTTATTTCTCACTTTCTGTCTCTCTGTCTCTCACTGTCTCTCCAGCAAATGCACATGCCCAATAGAAAAAAAAATCTCTCTTACAAAAGGTTATTTTAGCCATATTAAACATGTAAGTTTAATGTTCTAATTTAAAAAAAAAATTGTGAAGTATACATTTTATTTTATTTTATTTCTATTTGGTAAATAGAAAAATGGTGGCATAGTGTTGCACTGAGCACACGAATCACAGTTCAAGAATCCCTGAAAATAGATTTTGATTTGCTTCCAATTTAGGCTATCACTAATGTTTCAATCATTGTTTTGGTGTATGCTGATTTTCTCTATTGAGAATTATACTTTAAGAAAAATGTTTAAAATTAGTCTTATGATAGAAGTTTAAGTCTTCTCAGAAATTCATGGTTTATTATATATTATTACATTACTTTGAAAAGATATTATTTATAATGCCTTGAGAGATGTACCTTGGTGTATCTTTAGTAATACTTTTAAATTATCTTTAATATTGAAAAATCTTTGCTTGTTAAATGCATATCTGGTCTCTATTTCCCCACACAGCTTTAATTACGAATGAAGAACAAAGCAGCATACTGTAGACCCATAAGATGGGGTTCCACAAATTGTTAGGGCTTTTACAGAGGTAAAACTCTAACTATGTAATTAATAGGAAAAAATGTGAAAAATAAATACTTTATTTTAAAATCTCATAAATTATGTCCTTTTTATTCTGAGATTTGTGTCTGTTGCATACTTATTTAAAGCCATAATTTGATTTGTATCAAGTAATTGCTGAGAAAAAAATACATATCTTGAGAATTTAAGGGCCAACTAACTTCGATGAGTTCTTATATTTTAGAAAATAGAGGTGGGACTCTTTTATTGCTTAAGAATTATTTTATTTAACTTTATTTATGTATTTATTTATTATTTGACCAGAGAGGGACAAAGTGAGAAAGAGAGAGGGAGAAAGTGAGAAAGCAAGCTGCCAGGTCTAGGATTTGAACCTCAGTCAGTCATGTGGAAGTCAAACACCCTTAACCACCACCCCACCTGCCAGCCCCTGGCACTTCTAAAGTTAATAAAAGTTGTTTCAATTATGAACAGACCCAAATATTAACATATTGGAGAAGATTTGTAAATCACCATGGGATTTCAGTTTAGCTTACTAAAAAACTATTTGGCAAACATATGTCAGTGGCTATTAGAGAAACAAGAGACAAAGAGACTCACAAACGGGAGTGAAATGAAGAAAAAAATGAGATGAACAGGAAGGGAAAGTCATTTAAAAGTGATAGGTATTAGCAACTCTACTGAGTCATCAATGCTATTTTTAAATACATATATATATATATATATATATATATATTTTAACCTAATGCAAAGTTCAAATTAAATATTAACTATGGTTGCTTTACATCTGACCACACAATTGACTTAAGATTGATATTGTTTGGGGGATGACATATAAACCTAATGATCACCTGCAAATGATATTGACGGTGATGAAACATTGTCCCGTTCGGACTTTTTCCTTAAGGCATTGATCTTTCCCTGTTGAAATTCCTCCCAAATATATGAAAGACCAAACAAGCCAAATATATTTATGGGTGATTTCACTCGGGCACCTTCTCTGGAATCTGTTGACAAGAAAAATAGCTTAATAAAAAGAAAGGAAGAAAAAGATTGAGGGAGAACATTCTTAAGTGAAAAGAAATTCAAAAAGATGAATCAACTGTTGAATCTAGAAATTTACCTGAAGCTTTCAAATTAGAGATTTTTAAAGTCACTGTCAAGCAAAAATGATTATATAGCATATTGCTTTAATATCGTATTGACATATATGTTTATGTAGCAGTTTATCATACTCATTTTTATTAATCATCTCATTTATTTTCTCAGTAAAAGGTTTTAAAAGGATATGTGTCTTCCTCTATTGAAGTTTATTCTTACTCTTTTTATTTGCCCATACATAGTCTTTCTTAATATCAATGGAGATGATTTATTCTCTGGCTTATATATTAATTGTATGTGTACATATATATTTCCAAGCTAAAGAATATATATTCTTTATATCTATAATTTTATTTAACTTATCCTAAGTTTGTGTATATAATTTATTTAAATTATCCTACCAGCACATTTCAAGAGGGAAAGAAAAATAAAACAAAAAGTTCTGCATGAGTCATTGTGCTGTACAGATAATTGACATTTAAAACACATAAATCCTTCATCCTCAGATGCTTATATTATTGTCGACAATATTTACTACAGCAAAATTATTTTATAGCTTACACCAAATATATTACCTACCAAATAATGTTTTCAACATTTGTTAATTATATTGTTAATATTTAATAATAGTATTTTAAAATAGTATATTTTAACCAAAAGCAAAATTTCAAATTAAACATTAATGACTGATGTTTTACATTTGGACCACACTATTGACTTAAGATTGATGTTGTTTGGGGTACAAAATACAGGCCCAGTGATCACCTGCAAATAATACTGACAGTGATAAAACACTGTCCAGTTCTGACTTTTCCCTTAAGGCATTCATATTTCCCATTGAAATTTCCCCCAAATGTATAAAGGACATTTGTATGGCATATAGTAGGCTGGTCCAAACAAACCGAAGAAGGAGACCCCTGCTGATCCGTGTATCTGACCATTAATTTTCTAGATCCTTTGCTCCCTCTCTATGGCAATATGTCCTATTTAAATGTTAAATATATTCTCGTCGTGTGTCTCATGCAAAACACAATTTTTAAAGAAGGACTAGATATCAGTCATAAGTTCCTTACAATGAATTTATGTCAGTGTATTACTTCTTTAGGATATTGCCTTTTGCAAGAAATCTCCGGTTGTGGAAATCTAGATGTTAGTTACCATCGGAGAAATGTTGATCATCTCAGTTACTTGGGTGAGTGGAGGCCTAAAATTTCATCAGCTGTGTAGCCTTTGTAAATGGAACTAGGTATGAGCTGGCATGTGATTATCTCCTGCCTCTGACAGATTTCTTAAGTTCTTTTCTATCCCGAGTTCTGGCTACCTCTAGTTTCACAATTAGATTTAGAAAAGACAGGAACGCACACACACATACCTGGTTCTAATAAATTGACAATAGAGGCTAATATCTTCATATTTCATTATTTTATATTAAGATTTTAAAAGTATAATTATTGGTTAAATTATGTCCCTTCAAGGTTTTTTGTGAACATGTAGACAGAATCTAAGATGGATTCTAGGCATGTGAAATCATCAAACTGTTGGTATAATTCTTCTGATTATGTTGACTGCATAGTTGATCCAAGTGCTTCCAGCCATCAAGATGATTAAAAGATCTCTCCCAAATAAAGGAATTCCTGACGGCCAATGGTGGAACTATTCCAGGGAGGAGAGAAAAGATAGCTATATTACTTTTTTTATTGTTGCCATAATTGATTGCTATAACATAGTGACGAAATACAAATTTGTTATAATACTGTAGATCAGAAATCTGACACAGGTCATGTCTCAGCCAGCTAAATGATGGTGTCTACATTGTTGTTTATATTTCTGATGGCTCTAGGGGAAAGCCTATTTGCTTTCAGTTTGTTTATTTCTTCTCTGAGAGAAACAGAGATTTGTTACAGTTCTGCCAAAAATATATTACTTCCTTACTCTGGTCTGTGGGTCCCCAAAACTGATGTGTTGAGATTTTATTGTAATGGGATTAAGAGGGTGAAAACTTGATTCAGTTATGGTGTTGAGAGTTGGGACCTTTGAGAAGAGATTAAGAATTAGGCTATTGAGACTAAGAGATGGCGTAATGGTTACATTGCTGACTCCCACATAATTGACCGAGGTTCAAGTTCCAGACCCAGCCTCTTCAAACCCATGCCAGATGCATGTGCAGGTGTGCCCAAGATCCCAGGAAGAGAATGGAGGAGAAGAGATTGTAGCATGGCCACCACCCCCCCCCCCCGGGGGGGGCTGATTTCTCTTTCTGTCTCTCTGTCTCTGTTACGAATTAGATAATAAGTGAGCACTTCCACAATTGACTTCTGGTGTGTTAATAAGGAGTGGAAATGACACAGACAGATACTCATGGACACACCCACTCTGCTCTGCTCTTGTGTTCATGAAAGGGTTACCCTCCACAACCCCCTTCCCACTGCCCGAAATGGCTTCTAGACCTTGAACTTCCAAACTGTAAGCTGTACAACCTCTATTTTTAAAAATGACAGCTAAAGATGTTTTCAGGTTATTAGCGATAAATTAGAATACTCATTGCAATTGTAAGACGTGAAAAACAAAACTGAGACATGACCAATGCTGTTTAAACATCTCTAGTTCATGAAAGATCTTAGGAAAGACAGAAACTGTCCCAGTCTTGAGAAGATAAGGGAGCTGTGGAAACATGATGCGATGTAGGATCCCTAATCAGAACCTGGAATGAAAATAAAAGACATTAATGAAAAAACCGGTGAAGTAAGATTAAGCAGGATAGTTAATAGTATCAGGCTAATGTTAATTTTCTGGTTTTTGAATTGAATTATGATTATATAAGAGGCGATCAGCAGAAAAAAATAGAGAAAGATTTTGTAAAAGTTCTCTGTGTACTATCTTTGGTATTTTCCCAGTCTAAAAATATTTGAAAAATAAATGAACAACAACAAGCCTGTGAAGGATTATAGATAATTTGAATGTTTTTTATCTGTATTTTTTTCTATCATTGATATGTACGCATTATTTATTTATTTAAATAAAAAAGTGAAAAAATATATAGGCTGGCTCAGTCAGAAATGCACAATATTCCTACCATAAGTTCCTAAATAGATGAGATCCCAAAAGAGCTATTAGCTCATTAACAAGTAATTCCTGTAATAAATATGGCTTCAAGAAAGACACTCCCACCCTTCAGTTTATAGACAAGTATTTACCCATAAAAGATATGCACAGGTGTTTTCAAAGCAATTGGGTATACTGGGAAGAACATGAGTTTGGAATCAGAAAACAAAGCTTAGTATTACTTTGTGATCATCAGTAGACCTTTTTCAAATTAGTTAGTCTCTTAGCCACTATTTGCTCCTTCATTAGCATAAGATTATCTTTGGTGTTGGCTTTTGCAAGACCACATGTCCCAGATGTGGCAATGTGCTGTGATAAATGTCAGATGTTCTCCACGTAAGCATTACTGTTATTATTTGGTACCTCCAAGTGACAAGAGAGCCACTGGCAGATAGGATTCCTTGTGATAACTGATCTGAGAAAGTTAACTGAACTTAACGCAAAATCCTATTCTACCCTCACTTGACTGAAGTGTGGCTGCAGGGAAGGCTTTGGTGAAGAGGGAGATGAGTGAGCACTTTCCTCTTTTGAGCCTGCACTTAGGATGAAATATGTATGGAAATTAAGTCATTTTCAGTTCATCTTGATTTTTGTTACTCTCCTCATACCTTCGTGACCTTCCTTTGCCCCTGAGCTTTTGCGGTGCTGAGCAATGATCACGTAAGGAGAAATCATATGGAAAGCATGTCATGCGTGCAGTATGCACAGGGATACAGGAATTTAATTTTCTTTCACTGCAAAGCAGCCCTGCCTGTTTAAGACTGATTTCCCTTTACAGCAAAATCTACAAAAGTGTATTGGGAGAAAAAGTTTTCCACTTTAAATAAATTCTGCTGCTTGTGCTTTACGTGAGGAGATTTATGAAGTTCATTTAAAAAATTGGCTAAGTAAAGGGAGTTTTCAATCTGAAATGAAGACAAACTAAGGGGAAAGAACATAAAAATATATGGGGATCTGACTCATCCTAGCCCATTAGGTTGGCACTGGAGCACGCATACATAATGTTAATGCGGGAGTACTGTTTTAAAACCTGATTAGAGTGTAGACTAGGAGTTTAAAAAATAATCAAAGGAATCAGCTCTACAGTACACATCAAAGAATGTTCTTTGTGCAGATCAGAATTGAGAGAAACAGAGAAGAATATCTTGTACTTAATCCTTGATTCTCAGGGCAAGCGTTTTAAGGAAACAGATAAAAGATTAAAGCTTGAGTCACATACAAATTTAAAAAAAAAAAATCACAGAAATGTATGCCCTGAATTAATAAAAAAGGATCTCTTGATTCCTAATGTAATTTCTAGCTAGCAATGATCTAATAACCTAATACAAGCATTAATAATAGAAAGTTAATATAGACAGCAAATTCTAAATTCTTCTCTTCTTGTCATTTGGTTTTGGATTTGTAGTTGCAAAGCTCATCACCCAGCTCCCTTCAGCAAAGTAAAGGCAAACCATTTTTATTAAAAAAGAAATTCCTCTTTATTTTTCGCTCTTAGTTGCATAGTAGCAATAATAAGGCATATTGCTAACATGGAGGAAATAGAAAGATGTTCTACGAATGGATGCATCAGCTTAATACGATTAGCATATCTTCGCAGGTAATTTTTTTTTTCCTTGTGAGGAAAAAACATTCCCTATCCTTGTCACATTGCTCAAATGATACAGAGGAAAATGAGTCATTAGGGACGGGTTATTGTCTGTGGGTGAGACAGTCCACTCATCTTGTAGTTGTATGCATTTCCCATTTCAGATTCTACACATTGCTCTAAGATACCATGTATTACCTTAGAAATTAAATGTCTTTCTTTGCACTCAGAAACAAATGCAGAACAGCTCATTTTCTTTTGCTGGGAGGCAGAGCTAGAGCACAGGTATGAAAAGAATTATTCTTAATATAGATGAAAAATGTTTCCCCCAAAGTACTGAAAATTCCCTTTTAGTCTAAGCATAGTGGCTCTTAAAGTAAGACTTGCACAATCATTAACACCAATTTATGTAGGAGGTAATTTGAAAAGACTTTTAGAAAGCCTAGGCAGCCAAGACTATAACACATCTGTTCATTAGCTCGTGGTCTAACTACTGTGCAGACATTCACCCTCACCTTCCTGAATCAATGTTCCTATTAAATGGGGGATGTCCTTCTGTGGGCTCTGACGAATTTAGCCTTGCCAAGATTAGAGTGCTCATAAGGAGTCCCCCCGTTGAGGTCTCATGTCTGATCTGTCACCCAGGAGAGTCATAAGGGTATTCATTATTAATGACGACTCCAAAGACTGGATCTAATAATTAAAGTTTTAAGTAGGATTTGAGGTTGTAAATGTCACAAGAACAGAAAATGATAGGTCCAACTGTAGCATATACTATGATCCCAATTTGGCAAAGTCATTGATACAGCAGGTCAGTGTTCATGAAGTTCCTCTTCAGAGTTAAAAATGATTGAGTACTAGTGTTTCTGATCTAGATGCAATTTGGGAAGCCAAAAGAGCACAGGTAAGTTTTTGTTACAGAACTAGAATTTTGCAAACTGAAAGGCGGTTCTAGGCCATTATCTCAGTGCAAAAACATTTTTAAAAAGTATTTAACTTAGGTGGGTTTTTTAAAGCTGAATATAGGTAAAGTTTTTAATCCCTTAAAGATTTGATTCATATCATGAATTAGTTCAGGTTCTAAAATACTTGGCAGATAACAGGCTGCCAGAGGTGTGTGTGTGTGTGGGAGTAGAGGAATAGGGTGTTTATCACATGTATGCAAATGGAACTTTAAATTTATAAACTAAAACAAGAAAGTAAAATTATTTTAATTGATTTTATTGGATAGAAATTATCAGGAAAATCATGATGCATTTCTGTATATAAAAACACAGGAAAAAAGTCATGACTTCTGATGACCTAATGAATTGACAGACATGAAGTCAATGACTTAGAGGTAAAGCAATGAGGTGACTATTCAATGTTGTTTTATTGGTTTAAAAAATACTTTGAGGGAACCAGCAGTTAGCGTAATGGCTATGTCGCTGGACTCCCATGTAGTTGTGAACCGTGGTTCATGTCCCGGACCTGGTGGCTTAAAACTCACGCCGGGCATGTGTGCGTGCGTGACAAGATCCTGAGAGGAGAATGGAGGAGAAGGGATTGCAGCGTGACCATCCCCCGGGGGGTGATTTCTTGCTGTCTCCATGTCTCTCTCTGTCTCTCTGGCGAGCGCACGCACTCTATAGTGAAAACCTCTCCAAAAAAAAAAAAAAAAGAAAAAAAAAACTTTGAAGTGTATCAATTAACCTTCAAAACAATCCTATGTAATCTTCTTTAAAAGTTTATTTATTAATTTATTTCATGAGAGAGAGAGAGCCCTCTCATGAAATAAATGGCCCAAAATCAATTTTGGGTCCAAAATTTAAGAGACTTAGCAAAATATATGTATCCAATAAAGACTATCTGAATTATATTAAATGAACAAACTGTGAAATAGAAATAATTTGATGGAATTAATATGTTTAAAGTAAAAAAGAGAAGTCTTCACAGGTAATTCTTTATAAATATTTGATATATATCAATTTACTACAATGTCAAATAGTGTCTCTTGCTCAAGGAAGTAAAATTTAAAACAGTGGTGAGCTGGCTAGTAGTGTGGTGGTTAAGGCTACTGGATCCCACATGGCTAACTCCACAGGGCACAGTTTGAGTCCTGGACCCAAAATCTTGAAAAACACGTAGGGTGTGCCCAAGATGCCAACAGGAGGGAGAAATGGAAGAGAAGGAAGGGACTGCGGTGTGGCCGTTCTCTGCCTTTCTCTCTCTCTCTCTCTTTCTCTCTGTGTCTCTTTCTTTCTCTCTCTCGTGAGCACATGCACTTTCTGGCAAATTGAAAATAATAACAATTAAAAAAACCAAGTGGTAACAGTCAGAAGTAAGCAGTTTCAATTTTGCTAATAGAAAATTGTTTTTAATATAATAATTCGAGCTGGCCTAGCATGAAGTGAGCTTTCCATCAAAGATAGAGTTCAAACAGAGGCATCATTGTCAGTTGGGGATTTTGTTTTTAGAAATTACAAAATCTAATGGAGATTAGAAATTGATGACTTCAAAATCAACAGTGTAGTGGAATGTATATAAACTTCCCTCTCTCTCTCCCCCACCCCAGCAAGTGCACACACTTCATAGCAAAGAAAATAAGGAAAAGAAAAATTATTTCTAAAGAAGCTTAGAGTGTAAAGACTGTAATAAACTATCTTTTTCTTTCTCACTGTGATGATTTTTTACTTTAAATAAAATATAAAAAAGTGTCATAATTTAGGCCTTTTTATTTTATGTGTTCCAAACTTCAATTGGTTTATTAATTTAAAAGCCACTTCAAATAAATAATAATATAAGACTTATTCATTAGTTTAAAGGACAGAGGTCATATAATTTCCACTGCCAATTAGAAACAAATCTGAAAGCTGTTCATAATTTTTGATTAACTATTTAAGATTAAGAAAAATACTTGAAGATTTTGTTAATATCAAAAGCAATAAAGAAGAGAGAACTCGGAATTGAGTCTCTATTCATTTTTCATCATAATACTTAAACTGATAATAATATTATTGTACCTGGTGATATATAAATTCTTTAGACAGTACTAACACTAAATACATTTTAATAAAAACATTTTTACATTTCATTTTACATTACATTTTACATTTCACATTATATATGTATATATATGGTATGCTATTGGCATAGTGTATCATTTATTTGTGTTTTTTATGTTCCTAAGGGAGGACTATTTTCCTGTTTTATTCACAACACTGTACAGCTTAATTTTATGGTCTTTTCTAGAGTTCAGTATCCCAATTGTTAGGTGGTAACAGTAGAGAGACATGAGCCTTCTCTTACCCACTGAGTACCAATTTTGAATAATGACAATATTTAAAGTCCAACTGTTTTCAGAATAACATAATTTCAATGGCTATTGAGATCAAATTTAATAGAGAGTAAGTTTCTGGCTTACTGTTGGCTCTGCCAAAAGAGAGGAGATGTTTCTAATCAATTTTTTTGGGGGGGCAGACCAGGGAATAGGGCATGCATGATCACCAGAGAGAGACAGAGAGAAGAGAGAGGAGAAAGTATCCCACACGGGAAATGGTCATGCTGCAATCCCTTCTCCTCCATTTCTTCCTTCTTTTGGCATTTTAGGTACACATGCCCACGGGCTTGGTTTGTTTGTTAAGCTGCTAAATCCAGGGCTCAAGTCACAGTACTGCTAGTGGGCCATGCGTGATCCAATTGCTTTGACCACAAGGCGATGGAGACAGCCTTCTGATTAATCACTTTTAAATAAATTTATTATTTTCTTTTTAACAGGCTGCCCTTTCAGCAAACTTTGCTTCTTCTAAAACTATAAAACTTTCTAGTAGAGGGAATCTCTTAGTTATAGAGATATTTATATATAAAAGAACCAGGTAATTTTGTTTGAAAGATACTTTTTCTTTTTTTTTTTTTAAAGAAATCAAGAGATATTTGACAGACTAATGGGGCTCATATCTCATGCTGTGGGTATGAAGAATCTTTCCATTGGGAAATGTTTCATATAAAAGGTGCATTTTCTATGAAAAATAACTACAAGAGAGACAAACATCCTTTCTAATAATATTCAAAAATTCTTTCTCTCCTTTTGGTATACTTACTTGACACTAGTCATCTACATTCCCTGATAGTTCTTTTGTGAGGGTAATTAAATCATGTATTGACTCAGTTTAGAACTAATTAATATTAGATAATAAATTAGGTGAGAAAGGATAATACATACGTTTCATAATCTTTCAAATTAGTCAAGTTGTACAATACTCTGTACACGGCTTTTGAAAAAACATTGGTATTTTGACTTGTGTGAATGGCAGATCGATACCCTGACTTGGGTGGTGAAACAGCTTTCTATTATTTGGAAGAGCAAATCTGAATTGGCCTTAATGCTCTGTCGCTGTGTTCCATCGGTGTTTGTCACATGAATAGGAATCTATGTCAACTTGGCATGCTGCAGAGAGGTTCCTGGAGGCATATTTAGGAATAGTCAATACTGATAACAAGATGTGTCGATGTATGCTAAAATGCATCTGAAGTATTTCTGTAGACTGATGTTAGTAAGCCGTATGTTTCCATTTTTCAAGCTGATTATATAATAATAGAAACGTTCACTGCTTCCTTACTATGGATTGGGCACTATTCTATGTTAGTTTGATGGATTAAATTATTTAGCCCTCCAAATATGGAGCCTATAACTATCACTATTTTGTATAATAGATGCAAAAACTGAGGCCCAGAATTGTTCAGTGGGTGTCCAAGTCACACATCAAAGTAAGTGGTGAAACTAGGATTCCGTCACTGACGGTCTCGCTACAGAGCTCATTCTGGCATAGAGTACAATGACACAACTGTCATGTATAATTGTGTAAAATACCTGGAACTTTTATTTTTCACCATTTTTTCACTAAGTGGATTCAGTTCTGTGAGAAACACATTTTATGATCATTGTCAAAAAGAGCCATTATGGTAGTCTTTCTGTACTGGTTTAGAATGAAAAATAAGTACTACATTGATTCTTTCAGCAAGGTTAAAGATCTCGGTATATACCAGATGTTATTCTCCACATTATCAATATAGCAGGAAGCAGAACAAATCCGACCTTTGATTTTATATCTTATTGTCCATGGACCTATGAATACTTCTACAAGTAACTAAAAGACAAATATTTATAGTGACTTGAAGGTAACATACATAGTTAAGTGAGATAGGTGATACACCAAGAAACGGTGGGGTTTATGGTAAACTGCTGAGTTCATAGGACCCTGTCTTTTCTTTAAATCATTTTATCAATTTTATCTTGTCTTTAAATCTTTTTATCAATTAAACAAATTTATTTGCTTCTTAGACTAATACAAAGTTCATCTTTCTCCCAGAATATCAAGAAAATTAGTTTTCTTCATTTAGTTCCTTTTTGAGAGAGAAACAGAGATAGAGTGAAAAGAGGACAAGCACCCTCAAGAGCATCTCATGCGGTGAGTTCCGCCATCTTTTCCAGCTAGCCAGGATTGTGGGTACTTGGACTTCTCATATCCAGGTCAGCTCAGAAACTGAACTCTGAGTTTTTATACATGCCACCCCTGAGCTTCACAGCTGGGCCTCAGAAAATTACTTATCTGTTCCAGTCCTTGGTTCCTACTTGGATACCCAATACAATGCATGGTACGAGGAATCAATTAAGATTAGTTTCACAGGCCAGCCAGTGGTGTGGTGGTAATGCAGTGCTCTGTGATGCTGACTTATAAGGGAAAGTCTTGGTTTGCATTCTGAGGCTTTCCCTTTTTCTCTGGTGGGGGGAGGGGAGATTTTTGCTATAGGGCATATGTGCTTGCCAGAGAGACACAGAGTGAAAGTGAGAAATCACACCTCCCCCCGACCAGAGGTGGGAGATAGGGAGGATGACCAAGTCACAATCCCTTTTTCTCCACTCTCCTTCTGGGATTCTGGGCAAGCCCAATGTGAGTTTCAAGCCTCCGTGTCTGGGACTCCAACCACAATCTGTCATGTGGATGTCCGTTTCCTTAACCACTATGCCACCTGCTGACCCACCAGAGGCCTTCTTGAACACGCTAGGCTCATGTGCCCTGGATTCTGGCTGGCTGAGGCTGGGTGTTGATTGTGGCCCAGTGTGGATTTCATCAGAGCGAAAATCCTGTTGGGATTTTCTACCTGTCTCTCTTTGTCTTCATCTTTCTTACTCATGGAAGAAATAAATACACTTAAAAAGTTAGGTTCCACCATTTTAGGGATGAGAATCTCAGTCCTTGCTGGTATAGCCTACTCTTTCTAGTTGTCTCCAACTTCAAATATAGATCCTGCCCTTTGAGTTTCATTCAAAATCTACTTGGACACACATGTCTGATGCTCAGTCACCTCAAAGCCAACCTCAAAGCAATGGATTAATGAATATTTCATCATATTGTTACTGTGGTATGAATGTGAAATGTCTAGATTAGTGGACTGGACCAATACTGATGGAAAATAAAAAATAAATAAATACTCAAGACGTAAAAATTATTGTAATTTTGAAAAATTGTAGGATTAGGAGACGACATCTACAAGATTGGTAGACAGGAGAAACAGGGCTAATTTTAATGAATAAGCATATATTCACCAAACAAAATTAGTTTAGTATCTCCGACTCGTTGCTCTTATACTCTGCACAATTTTCTTAATCAAAAATTTATATTTCCACTTCCATATTAATTATTTAAACATAACATTTATTTATGCTTATTACAATTTTAGGCTGCAAAAGTAATGACAAAAGTAAGGGTAGAACATTTGGAAACAGAAGAGTATGCGAAAGGAGATGAAAGTCACCAATATACTATTGTCTAGCAATAACCACTATTAGTATTTTGTTTATTAGATATCAAATTCCTTTGGATGTGGAAGTATCTATTACATATTTTGTGTTACAACATATGCTTATGAGTTGATAATATATAATTTTCTCTACAGTTGAGATTCAGTTTATTTTCTCCATAACCTCTAGATTACTTCAGGGTATATTATTTCTCTAGTTAAAGTTACTTTCTAGGGATAAACCCATAGCCTAGTAGTTAAGCTAGTGAAACCCTACATGACTGACCATGGTTTGAATCTCAATCTCGTTAATCTGAAAAACACACTAGCCATGCCTATGTGTGTGCCCCAAATCCCAACAAGATAAAGAAAGAGAAGAGAAGGAATTGCAGCATGACCATGCCCACTGGGGAGTGCTTTCTCCCTCTCCTCTCACTGACTCGCTTTCTCTTTCTGGAGAGTGCACATACTGTCTGGATGCAAAGAAACATGTCTAAAAATAGTTGAACTATGGATAGTTTAATGCTCTTTAAATTAAATAAGGAAATTATACAGTATTAAATTGTGAATTTCAAATGTATTAAGTTTTTAAAGGATAATTCATCTATAACACTTTATTTTCTATAAGTAAATAATTCCGAGTAACAATAATATTTGGAACAAATCTAACCCAATAATATACTAGAGGGACAGATGGTGGTGCCATGGCAAGGAGAGCAGATCCACACTGGAAAGGTTCTAGGTTTATATCCTGAGGTCACCCTAAATATGCTCCATATGCCCATGAACTGGGCTCACTGATTCCAAAATACAGTTACTTAATACTAAGATATAGGCACTGTTTAGTATTCAGAATTAAAATAATTTGAATTCTTCATCATATAGCCAGTAGAAATTTCCAAAGAAATATCAAAGTCTGGCTGAATGTTATTGAGTCAAATGTCCCTCATACAGAGTGCTACTCAGATATTTAAAGAGATGTTACACATATTACTTCTTATAATTGATCAAACTTCTCAGTTGTATGCATCTCAAAGAATGCCAGGGAAACATAAACTTGCTATTCATTTCTTAGCTCTTTTTTGGTGATTTATTTTTCCTGTTCAAAGTGGTCTTTTTCGGTCAATGCTTAATTATTTATTACCCATCCTTTTTCTTCATGTAGCATTTGGGTATATGAGAAGTTTCTGAGGTTCTTGAAGTGAAGCTGGAGAGCCTTGAGATCTGATTGGTTGTCACTGAGAATTACTTTTTCTCTCTGGGTCTTTTTTCTTGGGTCACTAAGGGAGCAGTATTACTTCTCTGCCTGGCCATTTTTTTTCCCTTTTAAGTTTTCAGCTTGTCTCTTTCTTCTCTCCCTCGCTCTTTCCATCAGACCTAGTGTCCCTCCACACTGACTCAGTCCCACCACGGGTGCCCTGCTGCTGTACATTTTATCATTTCATCTCTCATCTGGGTAGAATAATTTCAGCCTTTTCCCTTGGGTTTTCATGTTCCTGCTTGGCCATCAGACAACTTGGTCACCAACATCTAATTACCTCACTTAGATTCTGGAAAAAAGGCCCGTTGCAAACCAATCTCTAGTCTGGGTTTCTATGGAGACTACAGAAAAACTCCCTGTGCTTTAAATTCTCCTTTCTAGCTATATAACTAATCTCATCCAGTAGGAACCATGGTCTGGATAGGGGGATTGAGATGTACTTTCTCTGTCCCTCTTTCCTTCTATCAACCTCTCAAGGCTGAGTTTTCCCATCTTTTCCTGCCTAGTTTTAAACACTTCTTGCTGAAATGGCATTTTACATGCACCCTCTTAGGGGAAATGAAGTCCTACATGGATCGGAATGAGAGAGACTGATTGATATTTAAGAAATAAAGTGTCACAAAGCATATTATGTCTTTTATATCAACCTGACATAATATGAATTGATAAAATAAGGCAAGAAATAAGTCTTGCTAATCTCCCAAGCATTTGTGAATATATCACAATTTCAATTCTTTTCATCTCTTCTAGTTTCCTATAGCAAGCTTTTAGCTGTCTAAATGGATTACAAGTCAGAGAGTTTTCATTGCAATGCATTAAGCTTATCTTGTTTGTTTATACCTGCTTATTTTCTGCCTCTGGGTATAAAACATAGATTCTCAAGTACAGAAATTTTTATATATCACAATAAATTTAAAACCTTTGGTTTCTAAAATAATATTCAGAAAGTATGGGCATTCAATTGTTTATAGAAAAAAGCAAACAAGAAGAGAATATTTGTGAAATAACTCTTGCAATCAAACATATGCACTACTGCCTTTCACACTAGGATTTCCAAAATAAGAATAAAACATGATTACTCTAATTTTTTTTTTTTTTTAAAAAGAAGGAGAGACTTTTAGCTGTCTAAATGGATTACAAGTCAGAGAGTTTTCATTGCAATGCATTAAGCTTATCTTGTTTGTTTATACCTGCTTATTTTCTGCCTCTGGGTATAAAACATAGATTCTCAAGTACAGAAATTTTTATATATCACAATAAATTTAAAACCTTTGGTTTCTAAAATAATATTCAGAAAGTATGAGTATTCAATTGTTTATAGAAAAAAGCAAACAAGAAGAGAATATTTGTGAAATAACTCTTGCAATCAAACATATGCACTACTGCCTTTCACACTAGGATTTCCAAAATAAGAATAAAACATGATTACTCTAATTTTTTTTTTTTTTTAAAAAAAGAAGGAGAGAAAGCATGGGACGAAACATTGGATTTGGCAATGGTTTCTTAGATGTGACACCGAAAACACAGAAAATCAAAATTAAAAATAGACAAATTGGGTTTCATGAAAATTACTGTGCACTGAAGGACATTGATAACAGAGTAAAAAGACCATTCACAGAATGAGAGAAAATACAAGTCATATATCTAGTAAGGGATTAATATTAAAAATAAACAGAGGGCTCCTAGAAGTCAGTCACAAAAACAACTTGCTACAAAAGGAAACAGATGAGCAAGGAATGGAATAGATCTTTTTCCAGAGACCAGTAAGCACATGATAAAATGCTCAGCATCAGTATTCATTAGGTAAATGCAATTCAACACACTGATACACCACCTCATACCTTTTGTGATGGCTACTATAAAACAAAACAAAACAAAGCAAAACAGTGGAAAAAGTAGCAAGTTCTGGCCAGATGTGGAAAAACTGGAATCTCTGGGCACTCTGTTGAGAATATATAATGTATTTGCTGTGAGAAACAATATGAAGATTCTTTTAAAAATTAATAATAGAATTACTGTACTGTCCAGGAATCCCACTTTTGGCTACAACCTCAAGACAGTTGAAAATAGGATCTTGAGGAGATGTTTGCACACCGTGATTCATAGCAGCATTATTCCCAATAGCTAAAATATGGAAGCAACACAACTGTCCATTGACAGATGAATAGATAAACAAAATGTGATTTATACATACAATGGAACATTATTTGTCCTTAAATATGAAGAAAAATTTTATATGCAACAATGTAGGTGAACCTTGGGGAATTACACTAAGTGAAATAAGCCAGTTACAAAAAAGAAAAAAATACTGTTTGATTCCAGTTATGTAAGGATTCTAGAGTAGTTAAAAATCACTGACAGAAAGAATGGTGGATGGAAGGGCCTGGAAGAAGCCTCCCAATAGTGGGAAGCTGTGGTTTAATGGGTACAGAGTTTGAGTTTAGCAAGATGAAATACTCTGGAGATGGGTGGTGAGGATGGTTGCACAACAATGTAAATGTCCTTAATATCATTTTATGTGTATTACATGATGACAAAGATATATTTTGTGGTGCTCCTGAAAGTGCGACTGCTTTGGGTTTTTGAATAAATTGACTGTGTGACTCAATCTGCATTCCTGTGTTGAGAGCATGCCATTTCATTAACGGGTCAGTGTCAAGCCTGAATGCTAGTGGGTTTCATTAAAAAATCATGTCTAGATATGGAGTTTATATATACTACCAATGTGTGCTACAGATGTCAAGTGTGTAAATTAGATACTAGCTTTTTTTCTTAGTACTCTCGGGTCTCCATCTGCCTTTTTTTAAATTTTAGAATAATTTAATTTTACTTACCATTATTATTATTATTTGATTTGAACAGAGAGAGATAGAAGGAAAGTGAGAAAGCAAGCCACCAGGTCTGGGACTCACTGTGGGAGTCCAGTGCCCATAACCACTACACCACATGCCAGCCCCTGGCCTCCTCTTTTAAATCTTGGCTTGAGACTCATTTATTTGGATTAAAATTAGTCACTCCTTGGCAAAGGACGTTTCAGAGTTGCTATCTTCTATGTGTGGTACATGAACTATTCCATCCTCTTTGTCGTTATTTTGGTTTTGAGTTTTTTTCTTATACTAAATACTCAACCACCAACATTTTTTTTTTTAGAAGTTGTTTTCTTATCCCAAATATGGGCCACAAAAAAACCCCAAAAACCTAAGAAATAGTAAGAATGATTCAGAAAGCAAAAGATGTGAAAGTGTTGCTTTTCAATTCTAGCATGAAATGATCGACTAGTACAGGGATTCTTCTCTTCTAGATTATAACATGCTCTGTCAGCTAAAGACTGATTTGTTGTTAAGTCAGAAATGCATGAATGAATAAAGTATGGCTATAAAGAAAGAACATTTTATCATGCAAGTATAAGTGGACACCTCTGACTGCTAGTGTCACATTATTCTCTGAGGCCCAATAAATGTAGAGGTGTAGGAAAAAGAAAAGGACCAGTGAGAATAATTTATGATAACGTATTAGAAAAACTATATATGAATGCTTTGGCTTAACTCAAAGTAGGATAGGAAGTCAGTAGAAAATGGATCATATATTTTATTTTATTCATTCCAACCCAAATACTCACATTAAAATTGTTTGGAGAAGTGCAGAGTGGTGAGTTCCAAGGCTGTGATAAGGATGATCACAGGGCTGTCTTATTTGAAATATGATTGTAAGTGACATTCTGCCTTTAGTTCCAGCTATTCTTAGTCAGCCAAGCTAGGTTGTAAACCGTGGCACAGGTATGTGTTTTATCTTATAGTCTGAGATTTCATACTTCCCTTTTTCTTTGATATCTTCTTTCCCTTCTTCCATTCTACTCCATCCCTAAATATTTTTTTCTCTTTGGCTTCACAAATTCTACTCTCTTGGTTTCAGTTGTTATTTTCGCTTTACATAGATTACTGTTGAAAGTTCTTTTTTTCTAATTATAGAAACCTGATTAGGGTAAAATAATGTAAAACTTGTCAGCCCACATTTTAAAAATATTGTTCTAAAGAAATGCTGTTTATTTTACTCTCATTTAAAAAATATGGGAACATATGCTATATTATTTTTTCCAGCTATGACATTCTCTTCAAACTATTCCATAGATCAGATATAGTCTATGCTGGTGGGCATAGTTTACCCAGATAAATGGTTTGGCACAATTTAGCACTTAAGTGATAAAACTCTAGAATTAGAATGCTTGGGTTCAAATCTCAACCATACATTTCCTTGCTCTGTGATTTTGAAGCAAGTTAATTAACCTCCTGGAGCCTCCATTTCCACATCTCTAATATAGATATAATTCTACTAATAAAATATTACTTAAGTATTTATAAGAATATCTGACATATAGAAATAGTCAGTGAAAAATTAGCTATCATTAAATGAGTTTCTATCACAACAAAGTGAAATAATAGTAACAGGGCCTCAGTTTTCCAACTTCATCTTAAGGAGAATAACATAATAAAAATCTCCCAGTTTATGAATTTTTAGATACAGTGAATTAATTTATTCCATGAGTAAGAGAGAGAGAGAGAACACCCTGACAGGGTCCCAGTGCCATGATCCCTACTAGCTTCAGCCAGTTTGTCCCAGTTTAAATAGCAGAGACTGAAGGTAGGAGATGAATTAATTAAAGAAGATAGAATCTCATATTAGCTTGAGGTTCTGGCATTATTTTGGGGGTGTATTCAAATAATTCTCTGATCCCAAACTTGACACTTCGGGACTTTCTTATATGTTTCACCTACATAACTGAATGTGAGACCACCACAGGAGCCGAGTTCTGGCTTAGTTATTGATATTGCCAGTTACATTCAAACTGACCTAGAAAATCCAGAGTGGAGCCGGCCTCATGGCCTAGTAGTTAAGGGAGGCAGCAGATTCCACACGGCCAACCACACAGTTCAAATCAGGGACTTACATAGCACAGTAGTCATATGGGCTTGCATGTCCCAAATCCTGACAGGGTGAAGAAATGGAGAAGGGATTGCAGGGTGGTCTCACTTCATCGAGGATGAGCTATCTCTCTCTGGTGCAGTCTCTCTCTCTCTCTCTCTCTCTCTCTCGCAAGTGCATGTGACTTTTGGGAAATTAAAAAAAAATGTCTACAGAATTGGAATATCAAGGACAAGAGGGAGAGTTCTCAGAAGTCAAAACCATTGCTCAAGCATGGTTTTATATGTATACATAAAGAAGGGTGATAGGATTGAAATAAGAATAGTACACAATCCATTTTTTTTTCTATTTTTTTTTTTGGGGGGGGGAGGGGGTTTTTCTTTTTTGGGGGAGGGAGAGGTTTTTGCTATAAGGTTCCTGCACTCACCAGAAAGACAGAGAGAGATAGACAGAAAGCGAGATATCACCCCCCAGGGGGAATGGCCACGTCACAATCCCTTCTCCTCCATTCTCCTCTTGGGATTTTGGTCATGCACGCACATGCGCCTGGCGTTGAGTTTTAAGCCACCAGGTCCAGGATGCGAACCACAGTCAACTACATGGGAGTCCAGTGACATAGCCATTACACTAACTGCTGGTCCCTATTTTTTAAAATTTCTTTTTTTTTAAAGATTAACCTATTTGTTTGCAGTCATTCGCTGAACATCAATACAGTATGCAAAATGAGCTTTTCCATCCAGTGTACATTGAATTTTGGCATAATCAAGGATATTACCATACATATCATCAACAAATAATTTTCTCTTTATTGTTTCTTATATATTTTGCTTTTTTTTTCATCTTTGATTCCCTACCTCTCCCCCTCTGCCAACTCCTCCCCTTCTCCCACACTGTCTCTGATATGTACAGTTGTTTTCTATACCTTTTTTTTAAATTTCATTGATTCACTAAATATTTTAATTAATTTAAAGATTTTCAATTCCAAGCATAGCTGCTATATACATATTTATGAATGCTTATCCGACTTTCTGGTAAACCTCAGTGAGTAAAGTAAACACATTGTAAAGTAGCACCTCTCTGGGGGATATATAGCTTACTGCAATCATTAAATAGGTATTAATAGGTATTTTTAATGCATTTTTTTAATTTCAAAAGAAAAGTTTTAGTTTTAATAGATCAAAATTTAAAAAAGTTAAGAGAAATTTGCTTAAAACTTAAAGTCAGAAAAAAGGTTAGGATTCAGTTCAAATACTAGGTAGATGAACCTATCAACAGTTCAAAAGACAAAAATCCTTAAATAGGGAAATCAAAGAAAATCAGAAATGTTTTAGTCTAAAGTAAAAAAAAATTCTTTTTCACTAGTTCAGACTCACATAATTAATCTCTCTTATATTGAATTTTCAGTATTACTGTGGTCTGATCTTTCTATTTAAACTCTGAAAGTTAACATTCAGCTCCAAACTTGACCCTACCATTAGGCTCATCATTCTCTTGGTTGTTTCTTGAACTCTTATTTCTGTGTGTAGGACTTCAGTTTTCCTTATATAGCACTGCCTTCAGCACTTCTTGGAGAGCTGGTATGATGTTGATAAATTCTTTCAGGTTTTCTTTATCTGAGAATGTCTTTGTCTTCTTTTCTCATATGAAAGATAATCTTACTGGGTATAGTATTTTTGGTCAAAATTGTTTTTCACTTAACACTTTTGAATATATTTTCACATTCTTTTCTTGCTTGCATTGTTTCTGATGATAGGTCCAATATTAATCTTATGGGATGTCCTTTGAAAATAAGTTGATGTTTCTTTCTAGCCGATTTTAGTGTCTTTTCTCTGACTGTGGTTTTGGTCAATCAGGCTATGATGTGGCTAGGGGAAGATCTTCTTAGGTCGATTCTATGTGGGTTCCTTTGTATTTCTTGGATCTGGATATTTGAGTGCCTCTCTAGGTTTGTGAAATTTTCTTCCAGGATTTTATGAAATAGATTATCAATACCTTTATTAGATTCTTCACCTTCTGGGATACCAATGATCCTTGGGCCTTTAGTGGTGTCTAGTATTACTCATATGTTATTCTCATTTTTGGGGGTTATTTTTCTCAGATTTTTGGTGAATTTTTCTAGTTCAGAGGTTCTATATTCTACATCTGAGATTCAGTCTTCTGTATGACCTAATCTGCTTTTGAGACTTTCAACAGAAGTTTTGATTTCCTGTATTACAGCCTTCATCTCTAACAATTTTGTTTGATTCTTTTTCATGATATGTATCTCCATCAGATTGTGCAAGAACTTCCTCACCTCTTCGAACTCTGTGTCTCTTTTCTCCTTCATCTTCTGGAGTTTGTTGTCTCTCTTCTCTTGCATCTCTTCTAGCTTTGTCACTATGAATATTTTAAATTCTTTATCTGACATTTCCATGAGTTCCCTTGTATTCTCAGTAGAGGAAGAGGAGTTATTCTTTTCCATTAGAGGAGAGATATTTTTTCCATTTCTCATATTTCTTGTGACGTTGTGGTGGTTTCTGGTCATCTGATAGAGTATAAGTTTTTTCCTATTTTTTGGAGTTAAATCTGAGCAATCCGTGGAATGCAGAAGGAAGTGACCTGTAGTCTGTAAATAGCACATTTTTGGTTTCCCTTTTCTATGAAAATTGAGGATTAATCTGACTCTAAAAGTATTCAGATATTTGGCTACTGAACACCTAGACCTGACCAGAAATACAGTGTATAGAGGCTGAGCAGAAAAGGAGAAAGATAAAAAGAAAAAAAAAAGGATTAAAAGAAAAAGCAAAGAAGAGAATAAACAAGACTAAAACAATAGGAAAAAGAGAAGAAAAAAATTTTTATCAAGAAATGAAAACCGCATGGTGTG
Organism: Tupaia belangeri chinensis; assembly: GCF_000334495.1. Lineage (NCBI taxonomy): Eukaryota > Metazoa > Chordata > Mammalia > Scandentia > Tupaiidae > Tupaia > Tupaia belangeri. The sequence goes on from NW_006159890.1 coordinate 500,390, forward strand.
TGAATGGGGCTGCTCAGAACTCAAATATAGATGTCTGCTATTGGCTTATCCTATGGGGGTGGCGGAAGGATAAAGACAAAAGAGCAACCAAAAGCTAAGTTAAAAAAAGAATTAAAGAGAGAGAGAGAAAGAGAGAGAGAGAGAGAGAAAGAGAGAGAATAAGTGGGGTACTCTACCCTGTCTCCTGGCTAGACTGGGAGCAGGATGGTGAAGTCTGGGCAGAGGGGGGGTCTTCAGTGGTCCAGATCCCTGAAGTCCACAATCCATTTCCAAGCATGCCACATGATTGGTTTATTATAATAGTCTCTTAACTGATATCCTGCATTATCTGTTCTACACCACTTTTGTTTAATCCTGATCCAGACACTAACCACAAAGCTAAGTACTACAACCAGTACACCATCCTACCATCTTCAGGGCTTCTTTTTGGGGGTAAATGTTTCTGTGACTTTAAAATATTTTGTCATTTCTTTATCGCCACTTTTGCAATAGAGAACTAATGACATTCTTATTGCAAATTTTTACTCCTTTTCATATCTTTACTCAACTCTTCTCATAGTGGGTTTTTAAGACTTTCTGATCAAGCTACTCTTCCATTGATAAATATTTACTAGATCAAAATATTTATAGGATATGTCATAAACTCTTTAGTATATCAACCAAAATCATTATTTATTAGTCCCTATCTTCATTTTCAACCTTATCTCTAAATATTCTCCTTTCACACACATATATATATAATATATACACACATATGCTATTATATATATATAGAGAGATATCCTATATACATAATTCTTTTTCAAATTTTTAAAAATAACTATTTAATTTAATTTATTCATTAATTTATTTTAGTTTGACAAGAGAGAGACACAGAGAGAGAGAGAGGGAAAGTAAGAAAGCAAGCCACCAGGTCCAGGACTCTAATCATGGTCAGCCATGTGGAAGTGTCCAGCACCCTAACCACCATGCCACCTGTTGGCTCTAGGCTGCAAGTATATTCTAATAACTGAGACTTTGGCACTCTTTTCCTCATGCTCAGGGTACTTTTTCTTGTGCTAGAAATTTTAACAGAGAAGTCTGGAGGTAAGAAGTTTCTTTGGGCAGAGATGAAAGATGTCAGAGATGAGCCTGGTTGAAGTCTGTGACTAGAAGTTAATGGATACACACAGGATAGGTACTTGATATTGAGATTGCAACTATAGTGCAAGTGCAGTAAACCAGGCATTTTCCAGACTGATTTACAGACTACTTTTAGGAAACCATAGCAATTTTTTAGACTTCACTCATGCCTCTTCTTAATATAGGTTTTTCTTAATATGGTGCACCTATCCATAGGGTCATTCATTATATTTGAGTCCCAGTCATATTGTAAAAGGATGCTCTTAAAGCATCTCTTTTTGTGCTTTTTTTTTGAGGGGAGTGGTGGTTGACTCTTTTGATTCCCTATAAACAATTTTAAGTTTGAGGGCAGGATAATGCCTTTTATCTTTGTTTCATCTTGTATTTTGTCTGTTATTCAAATGAATGAATAATAAATCTACTCATTTTATAATCATCTATATTGATGACAGATTAATATCCCTAACATTTTCCTTCCATCAGATATCTCCACTGATCAATGATCTGCTCATAACTACTAATGTATTTCCAATAGCATTTTATTGCCTGAAGACTAGATGACATCTTCTCTCTCATATTTTATACTTTTTGAGCTAGCTTCCCAAAGCCCTATGTAGTGCCTTCTTCCTCACTATGTGAACACATGCTCTGAGCGAACTGGGTTCCTTCTTCCCTCAGCACATGTTGTACATTCTCTACCCTTCACCTTTGCTCAGGATATCAAGCTGGAATATCCTTCCCAACACCTATTGATAAACTCTTGCCTCCATTCAGTTCCCACCTCCTCTGAGATGCTACTAACTCTAAACATTTGTTTTCTAGGTTTTTAAAAGCCTTCTTCAGAAGCCATAAACTTAGCATATCACGTGATACCCATAGTATTCATTTGTTTCTCTTTTTGTTCCTTATGTTAACCTGCCAATACAAAAGTAAGTGTTGAAAATTAAAGTACAGGGACCAACAGAGGGCATAATGGTTACATCACTGGACTCCCACCTGGTCAACTGTGGTTCAAGTCCTAGACCCAGTGGCTTAACCCTCATGCCATGTGTTTCTGTGTGTGTGTGTTTGTGTGTGTGTGTGTTTGTGTGCGTGCCCAAAATCCTGAGAGGAGAATGGAGGAGAGGGGATTGCAGCGTGGTCATTCTCCCTAGGGGGTCATTTCTCACTTCTTATCTCTGTCTCTCTGCCAAGCACGTGTGCCCTATAGCAAAAAACTCTCTCTAAAAATAAATTAAAACAAAAAAAGCAGTCTGAAAGAATACGAACAAACAAACAAAAAAACACTCTTCAAAGGATTTGGAGGGCTTGAAATAAGGTACCATGGTTGAATGTATTTTTTTTCACTGTCAATATTATGCTAAAGAAATTTAAATAGATGCTTACAGGGTATTTGAATAATTGCAATTTATCTTTCCAATATTCACTGGAGTTCCATTAAAGTTTTCTTTGCTTGCGATGTTATTTGATTTTCTGAGTTTCAAGAAGCTAAAAGTATTGTGCATTTTTAAATAATAACTTTTCTTCTAGCTGAGAAGAGAGAGAGTAAACGAGATAGAAAGAGTATTATATGTATTTATGGTTTGAAAATTTATTTTTACTAAATAAATTTCAGTTTTAATTCCTCTTCAAAGCAGGGATAATGAGCAAAATCAAAGGTTGTATAATTTAAAAAATATAAATAAACTCACAAAATATTATTATAATGCCACATTTAAAATGGCGGAAGAAAAATAAATGGATACTTTTTATTTTAAATGTGACAACACAAGCATACATGAGATAAGAACCATCAATAGGGTCCCATCATGCCACATTCTCATTTTTGCTCCCATTCAACTCCTCAGTGTCTTGTATCCACATGCAGTTGGCATATTTTCAGGCTTTCTAGGGGGTCTGTACCCACAGTCACCATATGGCTTCTAGCTTTGCAAGAAACTTGCATTACCATTTGCCAAAGTGGCTCAGCCATGGAACACTTTAATATTTATCATTTACTTTTAGCTTGGTTAAAGGGCACATGAACTTATGAGAGAGAGAGAGAATGAGAAAGCACTCCTCAAAGGGTGTAGACATGCTGCAATCCTTTCTCCTCCATCCTCCTCTCAGGATTTTGGGCGCAGTGTGTTTTACTAACCATCTGGTTCCAGGGATCAAAACATGCAGTTGATCATGTGGGATCCAGCTGCTTTGAACAAGAGATAAGAACAGTCAATAGGATCCCATCATGCCACATTCTCTTTTTTGCTCCCATTCAACTCCTCAGTGTCTTGTATCCACATGCAGTTGGCATATTTTCAGGCTTTCTAGGGGGTCTGTACCCACAGTCACCATATGGCTTCTACCTTTGCAAGAAACTTGCATTACCATTTGCCAAAGTGGCTCAGCCATGGAACACTTTAATATTTATCATTTACTTTTAGCTTGGTTAAAGGGCACATGAACTTATGAGAGAGAGAGAGAATGAGAAAGCACTCCTCAAAGGGTGTAGACATGCTGCAATCCTTTCTCCTCCATCCTCCACTCAGGATTTTGGGCGCAGTGTGTTTTACTAACCATCTGGTTCTAGGGATCAAAACATGCAGTTGATCATGTGGGATCCAGCTGCTTTAACCATCATGCCACTGGCTGGCCATTTATTTCTTATGTATTTTTCTCAAAGTTTATTTTATTTTCATCAGAGAGGTGGGATAACACCTCCATCAGGGTCCTCTGCTGTGATCCACCTCAGTATCACCCAACCCAGATAAAGAAAATGGGACACAAGGGTCGGTGTACAGAGGAAGGTTTCTGGACCTGATCCCAGGACCTTCCTATGCTGGTCCAGTTGTGTTATTACTGTACCACTTCCTGGTCCTGGAACATCTTATTTATTTACTTATTTAGAGAAATTACTCCTCCCAGTGTGATGGCCACACTGCAATCCCTTCTCGTCTATTCTCCTCTTCAGACTTTGAGCACACTCGCACATACACGCAGCATGAGCTTCAAGTCTCCGGGTCCTGGACTCCAATCGCGGTTGATCATATGGGTGTCCAGCAATGTAACTACTATGCCGTCTACTGTTTCCAAACATTTTATTTTTAAATAGAGGGAAAAATCTCAGTGGTATAGAACAAAATGTTTAGCTTCACAAGTTTGAAATATAAATCTAAGTGGCTTTTCCCATCATATTGGTCTCAGATCAGAAACCAAATAATATTAATGATATTCAGAACTTAATAACTGAATAAATGAATGAGTACATGAAGTGGATGTTTATATTTGATGGGGGAAACCTGTTACAGACAGCTTTACTTTTCTTTTTAAAGTTAGGACATTACAGAAAAAAACTCAGAGGAGAATGAAAAACATCAGAGCAGTGGATTTCATTCCTGGTACACATGAAAACTCCCCTAGGGCAGGTTTAAGAGACTAGTATCTCAGCTTCTCTCATGTGGAACCAGAGCAGAATTTCAGAGGCAGGTCCCCAAATGTGCAATTTTCTCCTTTTGTTTTGTTGGGGGATTTTTTTGCTATAGAGCATGTGCACTCTCCAGAGAGACGGAGAGAAAGAAAGTGAGAACTCACCCACCAGGGTGCTGCAATACCTTCTCCTGCATTCTCTCTCAGGATTTTGGACATGCGTGAACTTGCACTTGGTGTTTCAAGCTTCCAAGTCAAAACTTGAACTGCGATCAGCCGAGTGGGAGTCCGACGCCTTCACCTGCTGGCCCCAAGTATGCAGTTGTTTTAAGGGCACCCTGTTGATTTTAATATGCTGGCTTTGTAGAAAGTCACTGTCTGAGAAAAGCAAAGCATATGAGTATGATCATAAGTAAGAATATCTGGGGGAAAGTTGCTCAAAAGTTTCTGTCTCTTCAGAGACATATTATTTCCGTCAGGGTGGATGTCCTAAAAGGACACTGTCTCACAGCATTAGATGCTATCACTGCTCTCATGTAGCATAGCCAAGGAGATTAAAACGGGGCTTCTTGTCACAACTCATACAGGAAAAAATAGATTTAGACAATTATGTGCTCTGAAAGGCAATGTTCAAATGTCCCATGTCACTATCAGAGCCATTGCCCTCTGTGGCTCCTGACTGTAATAACATTCATCTCTTTGTCCCATCTACTAGCCTTCCTTACGATCTTCAAATGCTTCCCAAAAATGTTCAATTTGGGAACCAGCAGTTAGCGTAATGGCTATGTCGCTGGACTCCCACGTAGTCAACTGCGGTTCGCGTCCTGGACCCGGTGGCTTAAAACTCACGCCAGGCGCGCATGTGTGCGAGCCCAAGATCCCGAGAGGAGAATGGAGGAGAAGGGATTGCGGCATGAACATCCCCCCTGGGGGGTGATTTCTCGCTTTCTATCTCTATGTCTCTCTCTGCCTGCCTGGCGAGCGCACGCGCCCTATAGCGAAAATCTCTCCAAAAAAAAAAAGTTCAATTTTACCTAACTTACCTTTTGCAAATTCACTCTCTCTCATTTTAGTTAAGGAATTCCTAATTTGATGCTAGAAATTACTGTGTAGTATGATTTCTGGGAACCACTCCATAGAAAATAGCATAGCACTATTTAGTCTTGCCTGTGTATTTGATTAAAAGCTGAACATCTTTATCTTCTTAAAAATAATTAAGTGTAACAAATGTAACAAATATTGAAGGCTGGAAGTTGAGAAGCCTTCTTGTTCTTCCCTCATTTACTTTGCTAATCAGGGAAAAGAAAAAAGAACATTAACTTTGTACTTTTTAAAAAAACTTGCTAAGGGGTGTGTGTGCTAACTAGAAAAAGATAGAGAGAGAAAGGGGGAGCACCAACACCACCACAGGCAAAGGCCCACCATAGTGCCTTCTCCTTAACTCTTTTCTGGATTTTGTGCATGCATGCATGGTTGACCAGCGTCCTTTTCAAGGCACAGAGACTGAGTCTCCAAGCATGCAGCTGGCCCTGTGGAATCCAGCCCTGTAGTCAACAGCCATCAACGGGTCCAAGTTAGTATTTTAAATCCTTATCTACTGTGGACTCACTGCTCTTATTGTAATCATAACATTATTTCAAATTCTTAGTGGCATAAAGCAGGGTTAGAGGATCTTATTTTACAATTTTAATATTCTCATAAAATTATCCTTTGTGGAAGAATAGGGATTCTGGCCAAGGTAATTCTAGGTCCCTAGATAATTACATTTAGTTTTCTGAGATAAAGAGAACCAGCTAGAATTTTACAATTCTGGTAAGTCTTTAATCCTAATATTAATGTTAACTAAGGGCAATTAATTCCTTGCCAGTGTAAGACAGAGCGAGTTTCTAGTGATCTGACTTAATCACACTTTGAAACACTGCAATTCTCCCTTTTTCTCTTCTTCCCTCGTTTACCTCCCTCAGCTCTCCCGCCTCCTTCTCACTTTCTTCCTTTTATTTTTCTTTTCTTACGTTAGCTTTTCATCATATTCCTTATTTTTAGATATTTATTTTCAGCTGTAATTAATAGGGAACTTCAAAGATGGTTCCAATGGAAGGCTCTGTAAACCTCAGGAACAGGGAATATCTTGTCTGACTAGATATTTTAAAAGGTGATTACTTGGTAAAGCAGAAAAACACTAATGTAGAAAATCTTGGCCAAGAAGAGATTCTTCATTGAGTGTTTAATTTTTCATGACATGAATGCACTGTTTAAATCACCAAATGTGTGTTAAAAATGTAATTGGAAAAAAAATACCAATTATATACAGACTTCTAAAATAGAAGAAAAGGACACTAAAAAATTCATTTTATTTGGTTTAGTAAGATCCTGATTTTAACCTAATCAAAAACATTTTGTGGGACCAGCAGATGGCATAATGGCTATGTTGCTGGACTCCCATGTAGTCAACTGCATTTGAAGTCCGGACCCAGTGGCTTAAACTCATGCCAAGCGCATGTGCGTGCATGCCCAGGTTCCTGAGAGGAGAGTGGAGGTGAAGGGAATCGCAGCATGGCCATCCCCCACCCCTCAGGGGGTGATTTCTCGCTTTCTGTCTTTCTGTCTTTCTGGCAAGCACACGCACCCTATAGCAAAAATCTCTCCAAAAAAAAGTTGTCAAATAATGTAAAATTAAAATAAGTAAATTTTTATTAAATAATTAATTAAAAATTACAAAGAAAATTATAGAATAATGTTAATAATGAGCATGCTCATAAATATCATTAACAAGGGACCAGCAATTAGCATAATGGCTATGTCGCTGGACTCCCACGAGGCCTGGACCCAGTAGCTTTAACTCACGCTGGGCTCATGTGCCTGCGTGCCCAAGATCCCGAGAGGAGAATGGAGGAGAAGGGATTGCGGCATGGCCATCCCCCCTGGGGGGGTGATTTCTTGCTTTCTGTCTCTCTGTCTCTCTCTGTCTGGTGAGCTCATGTGCCCTATAGCAAAAACCTCTCAAAAAGAAAAAAAAAAATTATTAACAAAATATTAAGTAGCATCATGACCAAGTAGCATGTACTCTAGGATTGCAAGTTCAGTTCAAAATTCAAATTCCATTAATGAGGTAAATCATAGCAACAAAATTAATAAACTATATGATTATCTCAATAGGTAAAAATGCTTTAAAATAGTTTAGCGTTCATTCATGATCAAAATTCTCAGTTAAGGAATAAGTGCAGCTACACAAAATTTGCCGCTAATATTTCATTTTTAAAGCTGAATAATTTCCCCCTTGAAATCATAAACAAAGCATGGAGGTCTATTTTCATTACTTTTAGTCTGTTATTCTGGAGACCCTAGCCAGTAAAATTGGGCAAGGAAAATAAAGTCTATGCGAACAGAAAGTTTTATATTAAACTTCTGCATTTGCAGATGATCTGACTGAATCTTTGAAAAAATCATAAATAATGAACATAAAATATACTAAAATGAGGGGCTAGCAGATAGCATGGTGCTTAAGGCACTGGACTCCCACACAGTTGATCATGGTTCAAGTCCTGGACCTGACAGCTCACTTTCTTACTCTCTCTCTCTCTCTCTCTGTGTGTCTGGTCAAACTGAATATTAATAATAATAAATAAATAAAAATTAATACACCATTAAAAGAGTTCTTTAAAAATATATATACTTAAATGAGTATATGAATTTTGCAAAGTTATGAGTCTAAGTCCATATAGTTGGGCATCAGAAAAATCATGAGTATTTTTCTGCTTTTCTATGCAAAAATGCAGCATGACTTTTCCAACAACCCAATATAAATAATCTATTATGTTTTATATACTAATGATGAACAGATGAAAATTTGTATTTAAAAATTGTTTTCCAAAGAACATACAAATGGTTCACAAACATATGACAAGATGTTTAACACCTACAAAAAAAAACTACAAATAGAATGAGACATTATTTCACATGCATTAGGATGGTCACTATAAAAAACGCAGGAAATGTGAACAGCAGATGGCGGAGTGGTTATATCCCTGGACTCCCAAGTAGTCGGCTAAGTTATGAGTCCCAGACCTGGCAGTTTAAAACTCAAGCCAGGGGTGTGAGCATGCATGTCCAAAATCCTGAGAGAAGCATGGATTGCAGTGTGGCCATTCCTCTTGGGAGGTGATTTCTCACTTCTCATCTCTCTGTCTCTTACTGTCTTTCTGGCAAGCACACATGCCCTATAGCAAAAGTCTCTCTCTCTCTCTTAAAAAAAAAAAAATGAAACCACCACGACAAACACATACATACAGAAAACAAACAAACAAATAAATAAATAAATACAACAAAACCCGGAATATCACAAGTGTTACAAAGATGTAGAACAATTAGAACAACTGTGTGCTATTGGTGGGGATTTAAAATGGTGAAGCCACGATCAAAGACGGTATAGAAATTCCTCAAAAATCAACCATGATCCAGTATCCCCACATCTGGTAATATGTTCAAAAACGTTTAAATTAGGATTTAGAAGAGATACTTGCTGACCTATATTCATTACAGCATTCTTTACTACATACAGGAGGTGAGAGCATCCTCTCAATGTCTATGAACAGATAAATAGGTAAAAGAAATGCAGTGTGCAAGGACAGTTCAAAAAAATTCATGAAAAAGTGGAATTATATACAACTTAAATTTGGTGCAAAAATATTTGAAATCTACTTATTCCTTTTCATAATGCATTTTCCATGAACTTTTTAATGACTTCTTATATACATACGATGCTTTATTAATCAGCCTTCCACAGGAAGTCCTGTCACCTGCTACACATGGATGAATCTTGAGGATATTGTGCTGAGTAAGAGAAGAAAGTGAAAGTGAGCTTAAATATCATTTTTAGACTCAGCAGAGAAAATCTCAAGCATGAGTTCCATACATTTTTTAAATTTAATATATTTTATTTTATTTTAATTTCTTTTATATGTTCAATCACTATACATCATTTAGCTTGTAAAGTGAGTTTTCTAACATGAATACACTTCACACCAGTCCAGTTGGGGATACTATGTACTTTATCATTAACAGATTATAATCCATTTCTGTGTCCCATAAATATCTTGTCTATTTTTCTCCTTAATATCTTTCCTCAGACTTTCCTCCTTCTCCCACCCTCTTCCCTCACTGTAATCCAGTATCCATTCCAGTTTCTTTCAAAGAGTGTGGACAGTAGTTATATATTAAGTTGAGACAGACAATGTCTTTCCTTCATAGCCTGGCTTGCTTCATTAACAGTAAATCTCTATTAGTCCACTCTCTATCAAAAGTTTTTTTTATGTTTTTCATGGCAGAATAGTATTCCATAGAGTGTATGTTCACACTTTTTCAATCAATTCTTCTGTTTGTGGGCATCTGGATTAATTCCATGTTTTAGCAATTGTGAATAATACTCCAGTAAACGTAGATGTGTAAACACTTTTTCAACTAAGCATTCTCTTGTCCTTTCGGTAGATATCCAGGAATGCGATTGCTGGATCATATGGTAGTTCTATTTATAGATCTTTGAGGAATCTCCATATCATTCTCCACAGTGGCTGGAGGAATTTACATTCCCAACAGACGTGTAGAAGAGTTCCCCTTTCACCACAGTGGCTTGCCAGAATTTATCAGTTTTTTGTTTGTTTATTTGTTTTTTAATTTGGCGAGGTTTTTGCTATAGGGAGCATGTGCTGGCCAGAATGACAGAGAGAGACAGAGATACAGAAGGCAAGAAATCACCCCCTGAGGGAATGGCCACACCTCAATCCCTTCTCCTCCATTCTTCTCCCGAGATGTTGGGCAAGCATGCACATGTGCCCGGCATGAGTTTAAGCCACTGGGTCCGGGACTCGAACCGTGGTGGACTACATGGGAGTCCAGTGATGTAGC
>NW_006159890.1:510854-525491 GCF_000334495.1 Tupaia belangeri chinensis
ATGTTTTTTTTTTTTTTTTTTTTTTTTTTTTATCTTATTCATTCTGACTGGAATTGGATAGTATCTCATTGTGGTTTTGATTTGCATCTCCCCCTATGATGAGGGATGTTAAGCATTTTTCATGTGTTTTTTTGCTGTATGTCTTCCTTAGAGAGTTTTTTTTTTTATTTTTCAGTTTATTTTTCCATCTTTTAATTGGGTTCATCATTTTTTTTTTTTTTTGGATAAGTCACTTGAGTTCCCTGTGTATTCTCATTATCAGCCCCTTACCTGAGGCATAGTTTACAAAAATATTCTCCCATTATGAGAGCTGTCAAGTCACAATAATTACTGTGTCTTTTATTGTACAGAAACTTCTTAATCTGATATAATCCTATTTGTCTATTATTGGGATTATTGACTGTCTCTGGGAAGTTTTATTTAAGAAGGTTTTGCCTCCCAGTGTCTTCCAGAGTAGCTCCTGAGTTTTCCATGAGTAGTTTTATAGTTTGAGGTCTTAGGTTTAAATCTGTGATCCTCTTTGAATTGATTTTTGTCAGTGGTAAGAGGTAGAGGCTCAGATTCACCTTTCTTCAGGTGGATACCCAGTTTTTCCAGCACCATTTCCTAAACAGGTTTTGCTTTTCCCACTGGATTGACTGGTACCCTTGGTCAAAGATGAGTGGGCTGTATGTTTTGGGGTTTATTTCTGGGGTATCTATTCTGTTCCATTGGTCCACAGGTCTGTTTTTGTTCCCATACCATGCTGTTTTGATTATCACAACTTTGTAATATACTTTAGGGGCTAAGAGTGAGAGGCCTTCTATTCCACTCTTCTTACACAGGATGGCTCTGGCAATAAGGGGTCTTTTATGATTCCAGATAAATTCTACTATTGTCTTTTCTAGATCTGTGAAAAATGTCTCTGGTATTTTGATTGGAATTACATTTGATATGTAGATTAATTTGGGTAAAATTGACATTTTGATTATATTAATTCTTCCAATCCAGGAACATGAGTTATCCTTCCACTTTTTTTGTGTCATTTAAATTTCTTTTTTTAGGGTCCTATATATTTTATTGTTTTTCTCTGGTACTATTGGAACTATACTCTGTCACTTAGGCCAAAATGTTCACAAGGCCAAGAGAATGTTTCCATTCAGGGCTCATACTTAATGGTATCGATAATGTTTTCTAAATCTGTGTAGTTTTCTTTCCCATATATATTCCTATGAGGTATCCCTTCTGCCAAATATGAAAGACCAAGGAGTTTTTTGTGGAACGTGTGAACGTTTACAAGTGCATATAAGAATTTTTATACATATGTCCACAAGGTCCCTCATGGTATGGGATGAATCTAGGGTGAAAAGAGAAAGGGAGGTAGTGTTTCCACCATCTGACATGGAGTATGATCCTAGGCACCATTTTGAAGTTATTTTAACATATTAGGAATAGAGTATATTTGACTTACCATATAGATGGTTTGCTTTGTAACTTTAATATTTAGATATAAAGTCCCTGGGCTCCTTGTTATCCCTTAACTTGCATCCCAAAGCATTAAAGGTAGATGCATGAGAAAGACTAAAGACATACTTTTTTATTTACCTCTAGGTTTTTGCCATAAGGCACATGCACTTACTGGAGAGAGCCAGAGAGAGCCAGAAAGGGAAAGTCAGAAATTACCAACTGGGGGGGGGAATGGCCATGCCACAATCCCTTTTCCTCTTCTCTCCTGTCAGGATTTTGGGTACACACGCACCCATGCCCTGTGTGAGCTTCACACCATTGATTTTGAGACTATAACACAGTAGGTCATGTGGGAATCTAGCTATGTCAAGCACCATACCACCTGCTGGACCCAAGACATAATTTTCTTATCTAATGATTTTTTCTATATACTTTCATTAATGTCATTTCTGAGCCAGAGAGTACAATCAGGTTAATGAAATTGGGAGAAACTGCTAGACTCAGAAAGCTAGAACTGGAGGAGGTCTTAGACCCCTGATCCCTAATCATAAAGATAAGGCAATTGAGATCACGAATTTTACCCCAAAACATCTAGAAAGGTAATGGCAGAGCTAAGATTAAAAACTTAGACATATGATCAACTTTATATCTATCTTTGCCTTTTTACTTTTATTAATTAATTAATATATTTATTTTATATTTCTCTTACCAGACTTTTTACTGCAAATGACATCTTAGTAGTTCAATATGTCAAAATCATGTCAGTGCGTGTCGTAAAGCCACGATTCAATGTTTTTGCAGTTGCATTTTCCATTTTTAAAATAACTAATTTTTTTTTCTGTTGAATCAGTGACTGACCTTTTTAAGAAATGTTAAATGGTATTGGTCAGATATTTCATCAATATTTATAGAAAACTTCACATAAAATCAGTTCTTTTTTAGTTTAGCTGTTTACATAAATAAAGTTCTAAGAGAACACAAAAATGTGAAAAACTAAAAACATGAGATTCTATTTAGTGACTAATATACATAATCTAAACATGGAAAAAACTAAAACAGCATCAATCAAGAAAATTTAATAAACAAATTAAATCTGTGCTATTATGTTATGCTGGTTTTTAAATTATTAAGGGCATTGCTCAAAAATAAACCATCCCCCTTAAGATTTATAAGTTGCAGCTCTAAAACCTAGATGAGCCTATTAATATGAATATCTTAAATTAACATTTTACTATTCTACTTTGGATCTAGTATTACTTATATTAGAAATAAAGGACTAAAATTATCATCCAGAAATGCATTGCTTATTTTCTGTACATCACCCAGCTATTTGGCTATATCTGATTACCTTATTCAATTAATTAAAACTTAATGTCCACTCACATCTGCTGTTTATCAGACTCTCATTTAAATTACAATGAATAGGGGAGCATTGGCATTCAGTCCGGAAAGCACACTAGCCCAATGACAAGCAAGAGGTCATAGCTATAGAAAAGGTGCTTAGAAATGCATAACAGTAAAAATAAAGAGCCTACTTTCAGCAACTGTTATATTAAAATATTAGAGTGTAAATATGAGATTTTGCTATATGCATGACTCCATATATTTCACTACAGCACACATTATAAAGATTATCAACTTTAATATATTTTCATTTGTGATCTTCATCAATTCTTTTGTGGAAGGCAAATGAGCAAAAAAAAGAAAATTAAAAAAGAAAGATAAAGCAAGTATTCCCCAGATTAAAGGAATTAAATTGCTATTTACAGAATGAGAAGCTACTATGTATTTATTCTTCTGTAGAGTTCACTATACCCTATTAATTTTCACAGATACTCAACATAATTGAGAACTGATTTTAATCAATTGAGTTTAATCAATGGATTCCTCGTTTTTTTTTTTTCTGTTATTATTGATTTGTGCTTTTACTAAATGATCCACATTTTTTTTTGTTGGCGGTAACAGGCAACAAGCGGGCAAAATCTGCAGAAATATTTTTCTGATCATACAATGAACAAAGGATTCATGGCAATCCAAATATAGATGCAAAATTTAAAAATCAGTCACTACCAACTCCAACAGATGATAGCTATCCTAAATTGATAAAGGCCTACAAATCAATCAATCCTTAAATCATAAGTTAATGAGCTAAGTAGGGACATTCATAAATGTAAGTACTTGGTATGGGGACGACACAGGGGTCTGGGTTAATCTGACCTTACCAGGAGGGCACAGACTAGGCAGGAGAGGCTATGGCCTCTCAAACCCCAAAGAGCCAACTTGTCATTGAACATACTAGTAATGACTCAGGAATCAGAACAGAGACAGCGTTCATCGAATTTGCTTTTAGGTAAATGGTTTTCTTACGGTTAAGACAAAAGTGTATCATATTACATATCCTCCTCAAAGTTGACTCCACTACCATGGACTCTAATAGGCACCATTTTCTATGACCCAGGTACAGTTAAATAAACAATATACAGAAAATAGAAACTTGGAGGAAGAGTCACACAACAATCCAGAATGTGCCAATGTTATGAGAATATTTAAATCTGTGCCACATTAAAGATGGTCATGAACTTTTTGATATTTCTCTAATCAAGAGATGGGTACTGTTTCTCTTCCTTTTGAATATGATCTTCCCTGTGACTATTTTGAACAATGGAATATGGTATACTGAAAAGCTTAGATCTATGGTGGGTAGTAACAGCTTTTTTTTGTTTGTTTCTTTGGATTTGTTTGTTTGTTTGCTAGAGTGTGCATGTGTTCTCTGGAGAGAGAGAGAAAATGAGTAATCACTCCTCAGGGGGAGATGGCCATACCACAATCCCTTCTCCATTCTCCTCATAATTTTGGCAATTTTCAAGCTGCTGGATCCAGGACTTGGAACCAGAGTTAGCTACTGAGATCCTGCCGCTTTAAACTCTATGTCACCTGCCAGCTTCGTAAAACTAATTTTTAAGAAGACTGGAAGCTTCCTTGGCCTTTCACAGCCTGCATTGCCATGTTAGAAGTTATACTTCCTTTTTGGAAAGAACAAATGAAAAGACCCTGAGATTTGATGGAGAGGAAGAGGATCCCAACCAAATCAAAATTTCCGGAAATCCTGCAAAGGCACCAGGAATTCAAATGAAGTTATTTTGGACCTTCAAGACAAGTGGAACTTCCAACTGAATCTTACTGAATAATCACAGTCAATACTACATATAACAGAATCATCCAGATGAGACCTATTCAGATTCCTGACTCCTAAAATGGAAAAAAAAAAATTAAACTACTTATTGTCACTAGAATTCAGAGAAGTTTTTTTTACACAGTAATAGATAATCAGACTACATGTTCCTCATAGTTTGTTTTTATTTTATTCTTTTAATGTAATAAATGCCTTTATTGGAAGGAATACAATTGCAAATTCTAAGATTAAGGTTTTTCATTTTGTTATTTAATTTAATTTAATTTGTGCCAAAAATAACTCTCTCTTTCTCTCTCTTTGTCTCTCTCTCTCATGAAAGCAAGGAAGAACGGAAAGAAGAATGAAGGAAGAAACTCAAAAATGAAACAAATTCAAACCTCCAAAAGTGAAATTAGAACGCCTCAGCATTAACAAACCAATGAATAGATATTGTATTGCCATTAATTATAGTATTACTATAATTATTCTTTCTCTCTTTTTCTTTTTTTTTTTTGTCTACTTGCCTTAAAGTACAGAATACCTAAGACTTTCTCAAGGCCTGTTTCAGTTTAAATACTTTCAGGAGGTATAGCATAAAACATGAAATGTTTCTGTTAAATTTTACCTTAATCTAATTCCTTATTAATGGAATTAATGACTTGTAATTAGATACCCATGGTGATATGATACTAAAATTTACATCAGGGGGGAAAATTATCAAAATTATCTTCAAGTTTTATCAAAAAATTAAACCATATGCAATAAAATTCTTCCAGCTAATCATTGCATAAAATTTTTAAAGTTTAGAAATTTAACAAATTCAGTTAGCTCCTTTAGAAAATATGAACATTGTTAAAAATTTATTCAGAATTTGATGGAGAATAAAATCCTGAAGAGGAAATGAAAGTTTTCATGTACTATCAAAGACTTTAATTGAGTCTTCATATAAGTTATTCATTAGGCAACTAATTTTTATTACTTGAAGTGAACATAGTTACAAGTATATTGAGATAACCTTTCAATTTGGGATGGTTTATTCAAACCACTTGTAATTATGACTGAAAGGGTCACCTTTACTCATGCACTAAATGAAATATTGTACCTGATACTATTTCATTGTTTTACCTTGGAAATTAATCATATTAAATTGGCCCCTAGAGGCACACACCAATTATAGATGAAAAGTTTAATATTTTATAATCTTCATGTACTTAACAGAAAACACAGACCTGAATTCTGCTTGAAGGATACTTATGGTAAATTCATATGTCTGTCTACTTATCAAAACCCGAGTTTTAGTTATGAAGTGTGATGACAGAAAGAGGAAAGAAATATCAAGTTAAAAATCTCAAGACCAGTTGAATTTAACAAATTTTATTCGAGCAAGAGAGAGATTCTAGAACTGAGCTGCATTCCTGACCAAAATTGGTACAAAAGGCGCCACTCCACCGCATCTGAAGGACATTTATAGCATGAGAAAACAGCAGTGACCTACAAAGTGAAATCCAGAACCAACCTGATTGGGGGCAGAAGGCATTCAATGTGTAGATGTGGTGGGATCAATTAGCACCTGTGATTGGCTGAAACGAGGTGGCTGTGACTGGCTAAGATTCAGTTGCTTGGTTACCAGGATTTACTCCAATTATGTTACAACGTTCTTGTACATCAGGTTAGGTTGCAGTTTGACGCATGTAAGAGTACTTTGAGCCAAATTTCATCACCTAAGCTCACAAGCTGTTACAGGCCAAATCAACTTAATATAATAGAAGTATGTCCAGCTAAAGGAAGGGGGCCAGGTGCAGTGGTAGTGCTGGCCAAACCGAGTGGCCAGCCCCGAGCAGCCACACCAAGTTCTAAGAATTATGTTCTGCACACAGCTCAGACAACAAAAAATGGGGATTAAAAAAACAGATGTACGGGACCAGCAGTTAGCGTAATAGCTGTGTTGTTGGACTCCCATGTATTTGACTGATTTGACTGGGGTTCACGTCCTGGACCCAGTGGCTTAAAAAATGTCACGCCGGGCACATGTGTGTGTGTGCCCAAGATCCTGAGAGGAGAACGGAGGAGAAGGGATTGCGGCGTGGCCATCCCCCCAGAGGGTAATTTCTCACTTTCTGTCTCTCTGTCTCTCTCTGTGTGGCCAGCGCATGCACCTTATAGCAAAAACCTATCCAAAAAAAAAACAGGCATGTTCTGTGCTTGTTGGTCTGCACACAAAGGGACAGGTATTATGAGTCCAAAGAAAAAGTTACCTTTTTGTTATAGGTTCACTCAGAAGAGGTGAAATTTTTCATAAATCTCACAAAGGTGCTCTTTATTTTTAAAGGATTTGCTATAGGGCAGCGCTCATTAGAGAGGAAAACAGTAGAGAAAAGGTGAGGACCCCTCTCCTAGCGGGTATGGCCATGTTGCTACCTGGGCATGCCTGTCTTATTTTCAAGCCATTAGGTCCAGATTCAAACCATGGTCTATCATGCAGAAGTCCAGTGCTTTAACCATTACATTACTTGCTGGCTCTCAAAGGTGCCATTTTAATGACAATGGCCCTAGATCTAGTGTTTTCAATCTTGTGCCCAAGTCACAGTAAACTCACATTTTAGTCTGATCTAATAGAAGCAGAAGTGGAGACAGTTTTGTAAGGCAGAGACAATTGAATGTAGGATTAGAAATTGCTTAATTGGGGGGACCAGCAGTTGGCATAATGTTAGGTGGCTGAACTCTCATGTAGTCAATCATGGTTCAAGTCCTGGATCTGGTGGCTTAAACTCACGTTGTGTGTGTGTGTGTGTGTGTGTGTGTGTGTGTGTGTGTGCCCAAGATCCTGAGAGGAGAATGGAGGAGAAGGGATTGTGGCCTGGCCATCCCCCATGGGGGGTGATTTCTCGCTTTCTGTCTCTCTGTCTTTCTGGCGAGCGCAAAAATCTCTCAAATAAATAAATAAATTACTTAATCGAAGTTTTGTATAGGTCAAAAATGTTTTTCCAGTTTGTTATATATTTCTGTATAGAAATAATATTAAACTGTTACTAGAAAATGGTATACTGAAGAGGTAGTATGAGGTTTGGCAACTCAAATTGCTAATGGCACTAATTGCAGCAGAAGTGAGGGCAGAAATTTATTCTGAGGTTTATTAATATACTGTTGCATGGTCTTCAGTTAGACTAAGTGGGTGGCACTGAGTCTGTAAATTGCTTATCTTAAATGAGGCTCTCATATAGTCAATCATGGTTTAAGTCCTGGATCTGTTGGCTTAAACTCTCGTTGTGTGTGTGTGTGTGTGTGTGTGCCCAAGATCCTGAGAGGAGAATGGAGGAGAAGGGATTGTGGCCTGGCCATCCCCCATGGGGGGTGATTTCTCGCTTTCTGTCTCTCTGTCTTTCTGGCGAGCGCAAAAATCTCTCAAATAAATAAATAAATTACTTAATCGAAGTTTTGTATAGGTCAAAAATGTTTTTCCAGTTTGTTATATATTTCTGTATAGAAATAATATTAAACTGTTACTAGAAAATGGTATACTGAAGAGGTAGTATGAGGTTTGGCAACTCAAATTGCTAATGGCACTAATTGCAGCAGAAGTGAGGGCAGAAATTTATTCTGAGGTTTATTAATATACTGTTGCATGGTCTTCAGTTAGACTAAGTGGGTGGCACTGAGTCTGTAAATTGCTTATCTTAAATGAGATATTGAAAACTGAATAAACATTGTAGCTGAGATAAGTTTCATTGTGTTAAGTTGCTTTAATACATACTCTAACATTCCATTAGGGTATAATTTTACTCTCCCTGATATTAAAAACAGTAATTTTTTATTAGAATATTAAAAATATTATCCAATGTTGATTTATAATTCTAACCATGTCCCCAGTACTGTGTTCAGTACTTTATAGAAGCTCAGCATGACTGAATGATACAGTTTGTCTGTGTTCACCTGCATCTCTGCTTCTGGGTCTTTTTTCTTTCTTTTCTCTAACTCTTTTCTTCACAGGCCCAAGCCCTGAGGGCAGATGCTGAGTATTACCATCCAGAGAGATGTTACTTAGGCTTGTAGACAGAGGCTGACAGACCTTGATTTTCTCTTTTGAAAACTTATTTGAAAGTGTTAGAGACAAGTTTTTCTGAAGCCTATCATCTCTTATGCGATGTTCTGTTACTGAACAATCTTACTCTTTTGGGTTTGTCTGTTCTATTACTTAGATAGCTACTAAATGGCGTCCCACCCTGACTACAGTTTTGAGAATCAGATTTCTGTTGTTGTTCGACTTCTTTCTTTCAGGGTCGTTAACGCCACCAAATTTCAAAATCAGATTGCTTATTTCACGTGGATTCTGATGGACATTTTTTCCATTCCTCACTTTTGTCCACCCTTGCCTGGGTCTTAGGAGGCTAATATGGATGTGCCACATAAAAAGGCCTTCTTATTCTCCCACATGCAGTTGAGTCCTGCTCTTTGGGACAAATGGCAAGAGGAAACAGTAGTAGTGAAGCAAGAATAGTTTATCTTCTGGATCCTACCCTATGTGTCTTAATGAGCCAGTGGCATTTCGGTCCTCTCCAGAACTAGGTTCACTTAGATCTTTAAATTTCTTGGTTCTAATAAGGGTTTTTCTTCTCTCTACATCAAGGTTAAACTGGACATAGGTTCACTGCTTGTATTCTTAATACATTAAGCTTTAATTGGACTTTTACTTCAAATCAGAAGAGTATGAGTATGGCTTTTTTTTTTTAAGAATTATTTTTATTTAACTTTATTTATTTACTTATTTATTTTAATTTGACCAGAGAGGGACAGAGTGAAAGAGAAAGAGAAGGAAAGCAAGAAAGCAAACCACCAGGTCTGGGACTCAAACAATTGTTGGCCATGTGGGAGTCTAGTACCCTTAACCACCATGCCACCTGCCAGCCCCATCATTTATTTTCTTATAGATGTGCCAGACTGATAAGCCAAGAGATGAATAATTCTTTTATCTCTTAATAACATTACCATCCTACCAGTGTTAAGAATGGACGACCAGGGCCAGCTGGTGGCATGGTGGTTTAGGTGCTGGATTCTCACTTGGCCAACAGTGATTTGAGTCCTGGACCTGATGGCTTGCTTTCTCACTTTCCCTATCTCTCTCTCCTTCTGACTCTCTCTGGTAGCTGCACGTGCCCTATAATAAAATAGAAAAATAAGAATAATAAATAATAACTAAAATTAAATATTCTGTTGCTGACTAATACTTATTCTAAACATAAATGAACTTTACTTTCTGTTCCTCAACTTATTACTTTGTAGTATTTGAATAAATAGATGCTACATTGTGCCTGCAGATCCTTGTTTCTAATTTTTCCAGTACATTAGCTATACTTCTAACTTGTGAAACTGATTATTCTTTGCTTTAACACTCTTTAGTTTATTTTTCTATTATAAAATACATTGTAAAAATACATAAACAAAATATTATATGTCAAAATTATTTTATTTAGTACTCAGCACACTTGTACAAACTTAAAAGTCAGTGCCAAAAAAAATGTTGTAACTAAACATTTCTGTTTGTCTTCTTTGGCCTTGCCTTCTATTCATCTCAGTCCTCATCCCTTTCAAATATGCTGTGACTCCGATGAAGGCACATTTTCTCTTTTTTCTTTGATGATAAATAAGATTAAAAAAATAAGTTTCCTTTAGGGCAAAGAAATTGAAGAGAGAGTCTTGTTTCCTAACACTTAAAATCTCTTATGTTTAGTCATATCTCTGAATATCCTAGAGCAGAAATTTTTACTTTTTTGCCTGTTCGTCACAATCAAACAGTGTGAGGTTTATTGTTTTGTTTGTGGTATTTTTAAATTTCTATCTTAAATATTTTTAGGACAGGCTTTATTTTCAAGTTCATTAATATGGAATAAAAGATGAACTAAACAAATTTAGAAAATAAATAAAATTAAATGACTAATTCTTAAAAAAAAAAAAAAAAAAAAAAAGGTCAGGGGACCAGCAGGTGGTGTGTGGTTAAGGCACTGGACTTCCCCATGGTTAACAACAGTTCAAGTCCCAGACCTCGTGGCTTGCTTTCTCACTTTCTCTCTCTTTCTGTCTCCGGTGAGCAAATATGCCCTATAGCAAAATAAAAAAATAATAATAAGTAAAATCAAATGAATCATTTTTTTAAAAAAAAGATCGACTACAAAATAATAAGAGGAATGATCCACCAGGGTTTCCAGTTCAAGTCTGAATACCTCTGGGGTGTGCATACCCATGATTAGGGGCTGGCTGTGACTGGTGATGGACTGTGGCACTAGGACCCTTTTGGAGTGCTCTCTCTCTGTTCTTCTTTCTGTCTCTGTCATAGAATAAACAGAAGAATAAACTTTAAGAATAGATAATAATTAATTTACTTACAGGTATCTAACAATGTAGTTTTGAAATGTGCAAAAATAAATACATACTATAAACAGAAAAGGACAAAAAGATAAGGAATTAGAAGAAAAACCTTATATATATCTATCTGAAATAGGTGAACCAAGCTGTATTTATATGTTTTTAGTTGCTGGGGATTTGTATTAAGTAGATCTAAAATAGGAACTAGTAATAATATCTGTAATTTTCAGGGCCAGCAGGTGTCATGGTGGTTAAGGGTACTGGACTCCCACACGGCCAATGGTGGTTGGAGTCCTGGCTTGCTTTCCCACTTTCTCTCTCTCTCTTTCTCTCCTTCTCTCTCTCTCTTTTTCTCTGTGTCTGTCTCTCAAAATATGAAAATAATAATGATAAAGTTAAATAAAGTAACTCTTAAAAAATAATATTTGTAATTTTCAGAATGTCTTTTAGCAGACATGTACAGCTTGATTTGGAAATCACTGCTCTGAGACCAATCTTGTAGCCCATGTGCTTAAAGCTGCTTAGAATATTACTAGGAAATCTCAGATATCCCTAGGAATCTCACTTATCTAATCACTGAAAATGATGTTATCAAGTTTGCATCTGTAGTCACTTCCATTTGCTTAAGTTTAAAATATATACAGATAAATACAAAACGAGTTCGATTTAACTAGACCCTACCAAAGATTGGCTGCAAATTTAACATTATAGCAACTCAAGGACTGAGCATTTCGTTGTTTCTGTAGTTAATTCTTGAAAGTCAATTGTATTGAGTAATAAGGGGGGACATAGACTAAGTATAAAAAATGGCAACTTCAAGTTTTTACTAGGTGGATGAAATCAATACAAGAGGGTCCATTTTGTGGCATTACAATTTCTACTAAGTTTTGAAATTCTTCTACTGTAGAAGTAGAAATAATGCCTCATATTTTCAGGGTTTTGGGGAGCATGTGTATAAAACTGCAGCACAGAGCGGATGATAAACAATATCATTTCTTCTACACAAATACATAATCTAGTTAGGGAGGCAAAGCACAGAAACATGAAATAGTTTATGGTAATTCCATTGTGGTTTGAGGTGATTGAAAAGCTTCTTGATATGGGAACAGCCAGCTCGTCCTTTCTACACCTCAGGTTCTCACATGTACCTAGAAGAGAAAATCAGAAAAGCTTGAGTTCAACAATAGGTTTTCCTGCTGTTTCTATGGCAACCAAATGAAAATAATCACAACAGTTCAGTTCAATCCTTAATGTAATTTAGTCCCCAGCATTTTCTGAGCACCCACTGTGTGCAGAGAAGTATGCTGGAGGTTATGGCAACAAGACATTTTATTGTTGTAAGTGGAAACTGCTAGGAGAAAATAACATTCCCTACAAATAGATTCTCTGAGACCATTAAAAAAAAAAAAAGGTCTGCCTTATTATTTGCACATTAGGATTTCTAGGCTTACCCTGAGCTATAAGTGCTTCTTTTTGAACTTTTGAACAAATAAAATTACTAAGGAAAAGGTGAAATTTGTCTTCCACACCAAAAATAATTTCAGTTATTTGATACAATAGTTGAACACTATTCTGCTAATAGAAGCAGATTTTTCTCTAGCCTTTCGTCATAAGACTAAAGAAACAACTTTTTCCCTTAATACAAATATAGATAAAAGATGTTTCTCCAAATTTTGTCCTCATTTTGAGTACCCTAGAAAAATGGGGTTAAATAGACATCTTTTCATCAAGGCTCACAAACAGAAGTCAGAGATGGCACAGTAGTGAATGTGAAGCTCTGCAAGGCAGAGCCACGTGGGAGTTGCCTGTTCCTGTTCAAAGGCCCCCCTTAGCATGCTGCTGTGTGTGTGCCTATGATCTGGGCCAGCTGAAGCTGGGGCAGCAGCAAGACCCTCTAAGGGTTGCATTCACTCTCTCTTATGGAATAAATAGATAAACTTAAAAGAAGAATAATGGCCAATAGTAAAATAGTTACACACGCCCTTCTCAAAAACGACGTATGTATCGACTGGCTGCGGAATGCCAAAACATCTTTCTTCTAAATTCCACAGCCATGTGTGGCCAGTTCACACCTGGGTAGAACAAATACCAGGTATCTCCCACTGACCTTCATATCTATTCAAAATGCTTAATAAATAATGTCTTTGCCTTGATAGCCATGCTTTTTTTAATGTTGTTTTGTTCTGTTTTTGTTTTTCTTTTAATTTTTCCAGATGGTGCACGCATTCACAGAGACTGAATTGGGTAGGAAGACAGGCATGGTCACACCTCAATCCTTTCTCCTCCATCTCTTCACCCTGTCAGGATTTTGAGCTCACTCACTCACCCAGTGTGTTTTTCAAGCCCCCCAGCTAGGACTGAACCCATGGTCAACCGTGTGAAATCCAGCTTCCCTTGATCACTAGGCTATGGGGCCCACCCCAATGCCCGTATATTTAATCCACCATTTTCCAGAGTAACTCCACTTTCTACTGAGATTTTTCTACTCAAATTATTATTATCATTTGTTTTTAGGTTTTTGCCATAGGGCATGTGTGCTCACCAGAGAGAGAAATAGAGTGTGAAAGTGAGACCTCCCCCCCCAAGCAGGATGGCCATGCCACAATCCCTTCTCCTCCATTCTCCTCCCAGGATTTTATGCATACATGTGCTCATGATTTTCAATTCACTGAGTCTGATTCTCAAACCATGGTTAGCCATGTGGGAGTCCAGCACTGTAACCACCATGCCACTTGCTGGCCCCATTCAGACTAATTCTGTGCATGTGATATGCTCTACTACCCATCTGCATATTGCCCAGCTATCCTAGACCATGACCATTAGTGACTACAGTGGTATGACACACAAACGTGGTTATTTAAATTGGTTGTATACTTGCATTTACTCCCCTTTCAATGTGTCTTTCTTTAACTCAAAGATAGTAGAAATTCTTTACATCATAAAAGAAAAATAAAAAACATGTTATAGAGTAAGACTATTAAAATAATTCATATATAATACCTGTAGACCTTGATTGTTAACATTTATGTACGTAAATATTTTGCCTCTATTTTATTGTTTAAAGAAGGAGTTCACACATTTACATAGTTTGTAACCGCCCTTTATATTTACTGACAGATCACTATTATCATTGCATATTGTCATGCACTGAATTGTGTCCCCCTGGAAATTCACCTGTGGAAGCCGTAAGTCCCAAGGTGCCTATATTTGGAAAAAGAGTCTTTAAGGGGGTGACTAAAGTTACATGAGGTTATAAAGGCAAGTTTCTGATCATATAGGAACTTTGTCCTCATATGAAGAGAAAGAGACACCAGAGATCTCTCTGTTTATGAACTTGTAAGAAGAAATGCTAGGTAAGATTCTGACAGAAAGTGTTGTCCATAAGCTGAGGAGGGAGCTCTTTATAAAGACTAATGTGCAACCTGCGCGCCCCCCCCCTCGCCCCGCCCTGCGCGGCCCCCCGGGGCATGTGTGACCCCCAGGGCCTGCGCGGCCGGGGCTCCGCTCTGCGTTCCGCTGCCTCTCCGGGGCTGGCGTGTGGCCCCCGGGCCTGCGCGTGGCCCCAGGCCTGCGCATGGCCGCCAGGCCTGTGCATGACACCCGGGCCTGCGCGTGGTCACCAGGCCTGTGCCTATGCGTGGCCGCCGGGACTGTGCCTGCGC
>NW_006159890.1:525819-626505 GCF_000334495.1 Tupaia belangeri chinensis
TTTTCTGGAAGACAACTGTATATAGCAGAGATAGTGTAATGGGAGAGGGGGAAAGGGCAGAGGGTCAAACATAGGATAAAAAACATATATATATGTATACATATGTATGAAAGTAGAAATGGAATATTATTGATGATAACATGCTTGATTAAGCCACTATGCAGTTTATCCTAGATGGGAAACCACATTTAGTATGTTGTGATGATGCTCAGGGAATGAATGTTAGGTAATATAAAAAAAAAAAAAAAGTTGCAGGGGAAAAAAATAAACGGTAAAACTGGTTCATATCACTTCGTAAAAAAAAAAAAAATGCATATTTGACAACTGCAGCGAGCTGTATGGGCACAGCTGGGTACTACTTTACAGTATGTTCATTCTACTCACTGGGGTTTATGCCTAAAGTCAGACTTGGGTTCATGTATAGGTATGTGTCAGCTGTGCTAGCTATTGGATATATTTAGACTAATTAAGTTCATTGGCAGAACAATTGAATGGGAGGGGGGAAGATATGGAGGGCAACCGTGGATGCCAGGGACAATGGGGGAGGAGGATGGGACATAGCAGAGGGTGGGGGATGGGGAATCAAGGATGGCAAAACAAAAGGCAAGGTATGCAGGACATAAGAATTGGAAAATTATTTGCTGAGAACATGTATGTTGATGTGCTTGATTGAGCCAATGCACAGTGTATTTTGGATGGAAAATTCATTTGTGTGTTGTGATGGTGTATAGTGAATTAATGTAGAAAATGAATAAAAAAAAAAAAAAAGACTAATGTGCAACCTGGTAGAGGAAGTCAACATTGTTGGTTCCTTGATCTCGGGCTGCTACACTCCAGGATAGTGAGAAAATACATTTTTTGTTATGGAAGTCACTTGGACTGTGGTATTTTGTTATGGTAGGGGACTCATACATACAATAACAAATGTTTTTCCATAATGACATTTTAATCATCACGTCATACCTTCTGTATGCCTTAATTTATTTTTACTTTTTATTATTAGATATTTCGACTGCATAAATATATTTATAGCTTGATATTTATTCTTATAGAAAAAAGATCTCAGAAATATTCCTAGACATAAAGCAATGCACATTTTAAATGCTTTTGACTGTAGTAGTAACTCTCAGTCCAGTTTATACATCCATAAATTGCATAAGAGCTTGACCATTTTATAATACCTCCAAAGCAAAATAATTATTTTCAATCTTTTTTTTTGGTCAATTTGGTAGTCAAACATTATATCTAATATAATTTCTATTGACTTGTAATGACCTAAACATTAATCTTTTGTTTCTACTCTGTGACTTACCTACGCAAGTCTTCACAGGCATTCATTTCTACAATTGCATGAAAACATGTTTGTAAACATCTAGTTGTTTTTCTATTGCCAGAGAGATTGTCGTGAATACTATTGACTTTAGTGGTATAAGACAAATTTATTTGTGACAAATGTAGCATTGGGTGGTGGTTGAGAAAGAGAGCATGGAAAAGTTCTGCTTCCCACATCACCATTTCCTTATGTTTTTTCTTCTAGCTGCTGCTTCTTATAAAATTTTAACTTCTTCAGCCAATCCCTTAAGTGGTGATATTTCCCAGGGCAGACTCCTCTTTGTACACACTAGTTAGTCAATATCCTATTTTTATGTGGACTTATATTCCATATTTGGGGCCTCTTATGTCTATTTGAACCCAATGTGTCTCTTCTGATTTCTCTCAGAGAATGACCTTAGTATTCACTCAGGTACTCCTTAGTTTTTCCAGAAGGTGCATGTACTTGCTGGAGAAATACAGACAGAAAGAGAGAGAAAGGAAAGGTGAAAAAGCAACCATGATGGGGAATGGTCCCATCACAACCCTTTCTCCATTTCTCCCTCCTTCTGGCATCCATGTACACACCACTAGCATGTTTTTTAAGCTGCAGGGTCCAGGACTCCAACCACAAAATGAGGTATGTGAGATTCAGTCATCTTAAGCATCATACCATGGGCTAGTCCCCACTCAAATTCTTTTTTTTTTTTTTTTTTGAGAGGTTTTTGCTGTAGGGCACGTGCGCTCACCAGACAGAGAGAGACATAGAGACAGAAAGCGAGAAATCACCCCACGGGGGAATGGCCACGCCACAATCCCTTCTCCTCTCGGGATCTTGGGCACGCACGCACACACACTCGGCATGAGTTTTAAGCCACTGGGTTCGGGACGCAAACCACAGTGGACTACATGGGAGTCCAGCGACTCATATTCTTATACCAACAACATAGGTGCTAAATTAGACTCATTCATCCCCTCCGTACTACAACATCTAAAAAACTAATACTTTGATTACCTTAACACAGATTTATTAACATGTTACTTTATAATAAATACTCTTCTAGGCATGTGGGATATAGCAGGAAAAAAAAGACATTAATTTCTCATTTTTATAGATAGTTATTCTCATATTCTTATACCAACAACATAGGTGCTAAATTAGACTCATTCATCCCCTCCGTACTACAACATCTAAAAAACTAATACTTTGATTACCTTAACACAGATTTATTAACATGTTACTTTATAATAAATACTCTTCTAGGCATGTGGGATATAGCAGGAAAAAAAAGACATTAATTTCTCATTTTTATAGATAGTTATTATAACTAGTCCCACACATGACCTACTGCAGTTAGAGTCCCGGACTTGATGGCTTGCTTTCTCACTCTGCCTCGTTATGACTCTCTGTCTCTATCTCTGTCTCTGTCTCTCTCTGGTCAAATTAAAGAAAAATAAATCAACAAAATAAATCTCTAAAAAAGATAGAACATTTAAATAATTATTAAGTGATAATAGTTAACTAGTAAGGGGTAAAGAGAACCTAAAGTGTGCATGAACAGCAAGTGTAGGACCAGTCATACTTCTAGAGCTGAGGAAGAAAAAAATGTGAAAAGATACCTTTTCCAAAGGCCAGGACTCAGAAAAGGGTGTGAATATAGTCCCAATAAACAGTAGGAAGTATGCTGAGATGTTACTGACAAAGATTCACTGGAGTGGAAACTGCAGGGAGTGACATTTTGGAAGCCACCCACTGGGACACCATCACAGAAATGGTTTATTAACTGTTGATGATAACATGTCTAGTATTCTCAACTGGACTGGTCTGAGAAGTATTTCATGTTAGGTAAATTCTCTTTATAAGCCAAATGATGTATAGTGATTGGATGCTTAAAAAATAATGAGAATAAAAATAATAATACTAATGAAAACAACTTGCTAGGATGCTTCCCTTTGTGTGCTGCCAAGACTTGCTGTGAAGCTGCTTACTGGGGAGCTATTGAAAGTCCTTACAGAGGCTTGAGGACAAACCACATGCTGGGGAGTTGTTGAAAGTCTCTGGGAATCCCCTCCCAGCAGATTACCTATGAAACTCACTGCAGGGCAGGAACCACGGAGCCTTACATACCAATGGCAGCTGCTCTCTGTGGGAAAAGGCACAAAAGCTCTCCAGAACTACAGCAATATTTCTTGCAATATTCTTCTTTGTTGCAGTATTCTCCGTGTGCACTTTACTTACAAAGGTTAACAGTATGCCAGCTAGCAAAGAAGAAATGCTCTCTGGGTTCAGATTTCATGTTCAAAACAGGTAAAAAAGGAATAAATTTGTACCTGAGAGGTAAAATTTGGTAAGGTAGCCCATGCTTTTGGTTACAATAGCAAAACTACTCTATGTTTCCACTTAATAAGATAGAGTTCTAATTAATACAAGTAGTGTCACCTGTTCTCTAAAACAAGAAGAAATTGAATCCAGAATCATTTTGTCTATTGCTAGCTATATTAAATTATTCCTCAAGTGCTGTCACAGCCCTATTGAATAATATCTAATTTAAGGGGCCAGGTGGTGGCGCAGCAACAAGTAGTTGTGCTGCATGAAGCTGATCTCCATGGGAAGGTCTGGGTTTGTGACCTGAGCTCTCCCCGAGTATGTCAGGCATGTCTGTGCCTACAGTGCAAGACTGGCTCAGGCTGGGTGTGGATTATTGCATCAAAACCCAAGGGTGCAATCTGTCTCTCTCTACTCCCCTCCCATCTTTCTTAGTCATGAAAAATACAAATATAAAAACTTTTAAAACTACTGTAACCTGAACACGGTTTGATTTTCTTGGTTCTCTAGGCAGAATTTTCTTGCCCCAATGTACAGCACCTACCCCATTTTTCCTTGGTAATTGAAATCAGTCACTCTGTCTGGTAGATGAACTAACTCCTGATTTTTGCTATTAGGTCAGTGTATTGAGAAACCAAAATAGTAAAGTGACAGACTCGTCTTACAATTTAATGAATACTGTGCTGTGTCACATAGTGGAAACATTCCATGGGAACTAAGACCTCCAAATCAGCAGAGGTAGATGTTTTCAGAAGAGAAAGCAAACACTTTATTAGTGCCCCATTAAGTATATCAGTGAGAGGAGTCATTTCCACTATCGTCCTTTTATTTTATTGTATTTTTCGCCCTTTGATTTTAGTATGCCTTGTATTCTGGATCTAAGGTGGTAGCACCTTAATGTGAACTCCGACTCAAAGCATATAAAATGTCTTCTATGACAACTTTAGTTTCCCCCAGTTTGTACCATACCTAAATGTTTAGTAAGCCTTTACATCTTCCAATTAGACTACCTGATTCTGGCTGGTAGAATATACTGTAAGATCAGCTATTTCATGGGCCTAAGCCTTTACTGTATGACTGTTATGAAATGAGTTCCTTTATCAGAAAACAACAACAACAAAAAACACTGTGTGAGTAGATAATAAATTCTTTAAGGTCAGATAGTCACAATGGTGCTGTGGTACCCTAGTAATTCCATGTTGAGGCCACATACAAAGATCCTGGGTTTGCATCCTGAGGTCTCTCTACTCTTGCTTGCTGCAAATGAACATGCCCATGATCCTGACTGGCTAAAGCTAAGGTAGATCATGGAATAAAGACACTACTGAGGGGCCAGCAGATGGCATGGTGGTTGTGGGTGCTGGATTCCCACATGACAGATCATGGTTCAAGTCCTGGACCTGGTAGCTTACCTTCTCCTTTTCCTCCCTCTCTCAAAAAAAAAAAAAAAAAAATAAAAATAAAGTTAAATAAAAATAATTTTTGGAGAGTTTTTTTTTGTTGTTGTTGTTTTGTTTTTCTTTTTGTTTTTGCTATAGAAAGTGAGATATCACCCCCTGGGGGATGGCCACGCCACAATCCCTTCTCCTCCATTCTCCTCTTGGGATCTTGGGCACGCATGCACACGTGCCCGGTGTGAGTTTAAGATGAAACTCACTGCAGGGCAGGAACCACGGAGCCTTACATACCAATGGCAGCTGCTCTCTGTGGGAAAAGGCACAAAAGCTCTCCAGAACTACAGCAATATTTCTTGCAATATTCTTCTTTGTTGCAGTATTCTCCGTGTGCACTTTACTTACAAAGGTTAACAGTATGCCAGCTAGCAAAGAAGAAATGCTCTCTGGGTTCAGATTTCATGTTCAAAACAGGTAAAAAAGGAATAAATTTGTACCTGAGAGGTAAAATTTGGTAAGGTAGCCCATGCTTTTGGTTACAATAGCAAAACTACTCTATGTTTCCACTTAATAAGATAGAGTTCTAATTAATACAAGTAGTGTCACCTGTTCTCTAAAACAAGAAGAAATTGAATCCAGAATCATTTTGTCTATTGCTAGCTATATTAAATTATTCCTCAAGTGCTGTCACAGCCCTATTGAATAATATCTAATTTAAGGGGCCAGGTGGTGGCGCAGCAACAAGTAGTTGTGCTGCATGAAGCTGATCTCCATGGGAAGGTCTGGGTTTGTGACCTGAGCTCTCCCCGAGTATGTCAGGCATGTCTGTGCCTACAGTGCAAGACTGGCTCAGGCTGGGTGTGGATTATTGCATCAAAACCCAAGGGTGCAATCTGTCTCTCTCTACTCCCCTCCCATCTTTCTTAGTCATGAAAAATACAAATATAAAAACTTTTAAAACTACTGTAACCTGAACACGGTTTGATTTTCTTGGTTCTCTAGGCAGAATTTTCTTGCCCCAATGTACAGCACCTACCCCATTTTTTTTTGGTAGTTAAAATCAGTCACTCTGTCTGGTAGATGAACTAACTCCTGATTTTTGCTATTAGGTCAGTGTATTGAGAAACCAAAATAGTAAAGTGACAGACTCGTCTTACAATTTAATGAATACTGTGCTGTGTCACATAGTGGAAACATTCCATGGGAACTAAGACCTCCAAATCAGCAGAGGTAGATGTTTTCAGAAGAGAAAGCAAACACTTTATTAGTGCCCCATTAAGTATATCAGTGAGAGGAGTCATTTCCACTATCGTCCTTTTATTTTATTGTATTTTTCGCCCTTTGATTTTAGTATGCCTTGTATTCTGGATCTAAGGTGGTAGCACCTTAATGTGAACTCCGACTCAAAGCATATAAAATGTCTTCTATGACAACTTTAGTTTCCCCCAGTTTGTACCATACCTAAATGTTTAGTAAGCCTTTACATCTTCCAATTAGACTACCTGATTCTGGCTGGTAGAATATACTGTAAGATCAGCTATTTCATGGGCCTAAGCCTTTACTGTATGACTGTTATGAAATGAGTTCCTTTATCAGAAAACAACAACAACAAAAAACACTGTGTGAGTAGATAATAAATTCTTTAAGGTCAGATAGTCACAATGGTGCTGTGGTACCCTAGTAATTCCATGTTGAGGCCACATACAAAGATCCTGGGTTTGCATCCTGAGGTCTCTCTACTCTTGCTTGCTGCAAATGAACATGCCCATGATCCTGACTGGCTAAAGCTAAGGTAGATCATGGAATAAAGACACTACTGAGGGGCCAGCAGATGGCATGGTGGTTGTGGGTGCTGGATTCCCACATGACAGATCATGGTTCAAGTCCTGGACCTGGTAGCTTACCTTCTCCTTTTCCTCCCTCTCTCAAAAAAAAAAAAAAAAAGATAATAATAAAGTTAAATAAAAATAATTCTTTTAAAAATTAAAATTAGGGCAGTCTTGGAATTTCGTGTGTCTGTGTGTGTGTCTGTATCTCACAGAAGAAATAAATTAATAAGCAAACACAAAAGACATTTTGTGTGTTTGTGGATAGTTGTGCTGGTAGAAAAATTTACTGGCATAGAAAACAATTCCAGAACCCGAGTATGTGTCTCTTTCAAAGAGGATGAGTCTTTGTCCTCTTTATGATTAATTGAGCTCAATGTAATTAATCTATCACCAAGTAGCTGGCAAGGATTAAGGCCATATCAGGAGCTAGTTTTGATCTATGCTATTGATATATTAGGCACTCAGCCAGAGAAATTTCCAGGCCACAGTGGGTGAGAGTATGTGCTTGAGGTTGAGCCCATCTGTAGCCTGCATCCCTGTTTAGAACCACTTTGGTTTTGGTCTCACTGAGCAAACACTGAGGATTCTAGGCAGTTTGATCAACATCCACACAGCTCATCACTTTGTTTACCTGATTATTATAAGCCTCTTTAGTCGTGGCTACACTTTGGGTAGCAAACACATATGAAAAAAACTATCCGTTAATTGTGGGAAATCCAACTACATTCCTCTTCTCTAGAGTTATTGGCAATAGTCATTTTTCTCTCTTCCTTTCCATTCTATGACTATCCAACCAAACTGTTAACAATTATATATTTGCACTGCTGTTCATCTCTATCAAGATAAAATCTACAGTCAAATATATTACCCAAAGTTCTGCCCAATAAGATCTTTTAGCACCGTACTCCAGGTTTACCTCTGGGTGGGTTTTAGAACTTGAGGGGCATATTATAATATGGTATAATAGCATATTGTGCTGACATCTCTGTAAACTAGAAAGTGTTTTTTCTAGTTGAAAATCCTTTTGAAGACAGCATATGTATTAATATTTGTGGTGAAGGAGGCAACATAAAAGAACTCGGTTTTAAATCAATCTGTTACCATGCAACCTATTCATGACTTTGAAAACTTTCCATAGGTCACTTAATGACCTTGCTGGTAGGTTGCTTTTGTAAGTGAAGAATCTCATAGCTATTAATAGATGGGGCATATAACACCAAGTGCAAGTACATAATGGGAAGCTCAGCCTGAATCATCAGCTGAATTCCATGTTTAAATTTTCAGTCTCTACCCAGGTCTAGTAGCAGACAAGAAGCACTAGAATTTCTTTCTCGAAAAGAGAATAGTTATCTGAAAAACAGGACACACATTTGTTCTAAAGTTCTTGATATCTGTACTTTGATCTCCTGTACATGCTTTTCAGAAATGACATTCAACATGGTGTTCTACCACAGTTTCATCTTGTCTCATTGGATCCTCTGCCTCATACAGCTCAAGTGGTAGAACTGTTTCCCTGCAGTCCGGACTTGGTACAGAGACTCATCTTCCTTCAGTCCTACTTGAAATGATCAGTCTTAAAAAAGAATTTTTAGATACATCTACATAGCACATTCAAATCATGAATTCACTCTAAAATTTAAAAAGGCTTCCAAGCATTATTACCTCACTTTGTATTTTCCCATGACCAATAATGCAAAGGACAGCAATTTGGCTTTAATTTTGTAGGAGAGATGTTGACTTACTCTAGATCATTGAATCCCACAAACATCACAGAAGTGGTAGGCTCTAAATTTTTGTGACATTTCTATCACTCTCTAGTATTACAAAGCCATATAAACTATTTGCTTCTCTCCTTCTTGTTAGCTCCTGTCAGCATGTTAACGTAGTGGACCAATATGACATTTTCAGAACGTCAATCTGGAGAAAATCTCTATGAATAATACTAGGACAGAGACCAGAATATTTATAAAGCCCTGAATCTAGAGGGTCCTAGCAGATAAAAATAAGTTAATGCTGGTGGTGCTTGTAGGTTGGTATTGAGAAAAATTAATTAACTACATCAAAAGCTGAATGGCAACAGCCTATGTCATTTGTTCCAGTAAAGATTCTGCATTTGAAATAGTGACTTTGACTGGAGTCCTCACCTGATTACATCCTCTGCACTTCATGGACCTTCTTCAAGATTCATTTTTTTTTCTTGGAAAGCTAAATAGTTTAAAGAAGAATGTGATTTGGCCCTTGGGCCACTGTTTGAAGATCTATACTTTATTGAGTGTAATGGTTTGAATACATTCCTTGAATGTCATGTGTTGGAAATGTATCTTCAAATTTATGTATTTATCATTTTAGATATAGGACCTTTGAGAGGTAAGGAATATGAGATAAGGTCACCATGGTGAGGCATTCAATATGGAACTGGTGGCTATATAAAAAGAGAAATAGATATCTGACATGATACATCCTTGCTCTGTTTCACCACGATGCCTCCCACCATGCCAAGGTGTAACAAGAAGGCCCTCACCAGATATCAGCCCCTTGGTTCTGGACTTCTCAGCCTCCTGAACTGTGAGAAGCAGATTTCTATTACTATGTCTCTGATGTGCTCTTATAGGAGAAGAAAATGGACTTAAACATTGGGCTTCCCATTATTTTATTCTAAAATACTCATACACCACCACTGCCCTTAATGGGTAATTTGCCTTCCTTGTTTTTGATGGCCAAATCTACTGCAAAACTCCTCATTATATTAAAATCAGGGAAATGATTTTTTTTTTTTGAGAGAGAGAGATTTTTGCTATAGAGTGTGTGTGTGCTTGCCAGAGAGACAGAAAACAAGAAATCACCCCCCAGGGGTGATGGCCACACCACAATCCCTTCTCCTCCATTTTCCTCTTGAGATTTTGGGCATGCATGCTAATGCACCCAGCATGGGTTTCAAGCCACTGGGTCCAGACCTAGAACCACAGTTGACCATGTGGAAGTCTAGCACCTTAACCACTATGCAACCTGCTGACCTCAGGGATATGATCTTAATGATTATATTCCAATTGCTATATTGGGCATATAAAAGTGAATAACTATCAAGAATCAAAATTGTCTCAAAGTATTTCTCCATGCCTTTGTGAAGGGGATATCCTCTGAACTGCTTTTGAGGACATAATTAAGAGAAGTTTACAGGTCACATGTAAATCTATGTCAACATTCCTACATCTGAAGACTTCCACATCTATAAACTGTAATTCCTATTTTCTTAAGACATTTTAATTCCCTCATCACATCATGCCTGAGATTTGGGAAACATTAAGCTCATTCTCTAAGGTACAACTGAGTATAAATTGTAGCCTCTCTAAGTCACAATTGAATCCAACTTGTAGTCAGTGAACAAAGTAATCGGTAGTGTCTCTGGCTTCAAGAAATAACACCTGGGACCAGCAGTTAGTGTAATGGCTATGTTGCTGGACTCCCATGTAGTCGACAGCGGTTCAAGTCCTGGACCCCGTGGCTTAAAACTCACACCGGGTGCGTGTGCGTGTGTGCCCAAGATCCCGAGAAGAGAATGGAGGAGAAGGGATTGCGGCATGGCTATCCCCCCTAGGGGGTGATTTCTCGCTTTATGTCTCTCTGTCTCTCTTGCAAGCGCACGCACCCTACAGCAACAATCTCTCCAAAAAATACACATAAAAATTAAAAAAACAAATAACATCTTAAATTCAAAAAATACAAATAAAAATTAAAAAAACAAATAACATCTTAAATCTGGATCTCTGATACCAAAAAATGTTAATGTAATAACTAAAAATTCAATGCAATATCTGAGAAATCAGTGAAATAAATAATAAAATGTGTGAGAATCATAAGACAGAAAAATCAGCTCTCTGGTTTTCAGACTGACTTTAGCTGACAGTTAAAGAACTTGCACGTGTTTGCTTTCCGTTAACTGTTATTGCAAAGCTTATTTAGTATTTGAGGCCATTACCACTGCCACCATAACTGTGTGCATCAGTTGGTTGGATCCTATGACTCTTGTTTCAATTGACATCTTATCTCAATCACAAGAAAATGCTTCATTAATTATGATTCTATTTTATGTCATAGATTATGAGAATTTTATTTTCTATTGGAAAAACTTTGAATCTTAAACTCAAAACTAAGACCACAACCAAGTCAATACTAGAGTCTCACCTTGGAATACCTAGTTCTTAGAATGGCTATCAGTTCCAATTCTGTCCAATCAGGAAGCAGAAATCATATTACTGATGCAAACAAAAATTGATGTTAAAAGTATAAAGAATTTAATTTAGGCCAGCTGTGGTGGCATAATGTTGATGCTGCAGCTATTGTATATGGGACAGTTCTGTATATGGTCCTGAGGTCTTTCTCTACATGCTGGACATGCACATGGGTGCCCATAGCCAGGTTGCCTGAGGCCAGGGCTGGTTTGTTGCTTGAAGCTCTTACAGGGGCGAGGAGAGAGGAGTTCTTCTCTTTCTCTTATAATTTCTCCATTGCTCTTTCTTTCTTACTTTCATGGAAGAAATAAATAAAATTAAAAGAAAATAATTTAATTTCATGTAATAATTTTAATAAAATAATGTAAAAACATTAAATAGAAAAGGGAATGAACCTAAGTATTAGGGAACTTATTACAAGCATAATCACTTAAGACTATTATAATTTACTACCTTGTAGTTGGTTGATTAGAAGACTGTTATGTGTTTTTTTGAACTAAAAGTCAAGGAGGGCTGAGTTCCCTAGTGTAGAATTCCTATCCTCTTGCCTTTTCCAGTTTCTGGAGCCCACCTGGACTCTCCCTCATGAGCCCTTTCCTTTATCTTCAAAGCCAAAGCAGTTTATTCCTCCTGCTGCCTCTCACTGACCTCTCTTTCTTCACTGTATCTCTCTCTGACTACAGTTGGATAATTTCTCCATTTTCAAGAAGTCATATAATTTGATTGGATTCACATACATAATCCAGGATAACCTCAAAATTAGTAACCTTAATCACATCTGTAAGTTCCCTTTTTCTTCATAAAGTAATATATTTATAGGCTCCAGAGATTTTGTATGGACACCTTTGAGGGTTTATTGTTCTGTTTGTCACAAGAACACTGATGGATACAAGAGTATTATCAGAGGGAGCAGCCACTAGCTATATGTGTAAGGTAGAGTACCTGAGGCCCTCACTAGAGACGATGAGAATATGTTGATGAACATGGGAAGAAATAATCCCAAACTTGGATGTTTTCTGTCTAGCAGTAAAGATGAATTATAAACAAAAACATAAATAAATAAATGAGTTTAGATGGTACTGTATGCTTTGAAGAAAATATGAAAGGATAATCTAATAAAATATTATTGAGAGAGGGGACTAACTTAGATTTATTAGTCCAAAAGAAATCTCTTTAAAAAGTCATATTAACATACATTTTATTGGGATTAAGGATCCAGCCATGGAAAAATCTGCAGACAGAGACATGCAAAATTCTATTTTTCTTTAGGTGTGGACAAATACAGCATGTTCATTGATTATTAATTATTCATAGATTATTGATAGGTGACTGGATTTTGATGAGTGAGGGAAAGAAGAATGGATTTTAAGTTGGACAGATAAACAGGGGTCAGATAACATAATGCCCTGTAAGCCAGGAGACAGTGATTAAAGGTTTGAGTTTTCATCAAAGTAGTGTGAGAAGCGATTAGCAGGTTTGTCATGGCAATATGTGACCTGATTTGCATTTTTTAAATCCTTCTTGTTATAGAAAGTAGATTGTTACTTATTTACTTGTTTGTTTACTCCATGAAATATTGAGTTTTCTGAAGGCAAGGACTGTATGATGATGATGACAATAGTTATTATTTTCAGTTTTAGAATCTGGCACATTTTCTGGAACTTAGTAGGGCTTTTTTGTTGTTGTTGTTGCTTATTTGTTTGTTTTTTAGGTTTTCCACAGGGTACATACACTCTCCAGAGGGAGACCAAGAAGGACAATGAAAGGGAAATTGAGAAATCAACCCCCAGAGGGATGGCCATGCAACAATCCATTCTCCTGGAATTTGGGGCACTCAGCCAGTGCTATTTTTAAGCAACCAGGTCTGAGACCTGAACTGTGGTTGGCCATGTGTGAGTCCACTGTCTTAACTACCATGCCATCTGCATTTGTGGGTGTTTTTAGAAGTCTTTTGAATAAGTATATTAATAGATTGGACTCTGAGTGAATAAAATAAACAAGTAAAACAATTTCTTTTCTTTGGCTAGCCAGTGGTATAGTGGTTTAGGTAGCTGGATCTCACATGGCCTAAGTAAAATAATTTCTTTTCTTTGGTCAGCCAGTGGTGTAGTGGTTTAGGTAGCTGGATCTCACATGGCCAGCTGTGCAGTTCAAGTCCTGGACCTGGTAACTTGCAAAAGATGCTGGATGCCTGAGTAATGTTTAATACTAAAATTGAATTGACCAAAATTTTGAAAGGTGGGAGAGATGGAGAAAAGATGGTGAAATGTGACTGTTCCCCATAGGGATTACTTTTCTCTCTTTCTCTCTTAGCCTCTCTCTAGCAAGTGCATGCAACCTCTGTCAAATTAATAATAATAATAATAATAAACTTTCTTAATGACGAGTTTTTCAGACATGAGAAAGGAATGCCAAGTGGTAGCTAAGATAAGTAGAGCATGATGGGTAAGATCAGTCTCCCACAGTAATAACAAAAGCAGGAAGATTAATCCAATCAGTATGTTGTCTGACCCTCACTGCCTGCCTGGAGTACTAAGAGTGAACATCTATTTGATTTTCCCAATTTTGAAGTTTCTTCATAAACATCAAAATTGGTGGAAAATGAGTTAAAAAAATGAATATATCACTTCAAAATGTAAAATATAACACTGGTTCTAACCAAAGACAACCAAATAAGCTACTAGATAGTAGCAATGTGCTATTTTCCCTTTAAGACAGAGGAAAAATTAGTTCATTTACACATAAGTCATATTCTTACCCTTTATGACCACTTTGATTTCTGCAGTATAAGTGCTTCTTACATTACTTCCTGTATGTTCTCTCAAGTTTGAACTATCTAGAACATATACAGCTCTGAACCTAGTTGTGCCTAATACTTTTTACTGAATTTCTATTGTATAAGCATTAGGTGTGGGTCATACAGATGAGACAAGGAAGTCATATATAATCAGATTGATTTTAGGATCAAACATTTTATCTACTAGCTTAGGTGCTGGCTTTCTTATTCTTGATGTTGAGACAAGCTGCTCCTTGTTTCTAGTTGTTCTCCTTTTCACTCCTCTTTTAACCTTTTTCTTTCTCTTATCATTTTTTCTGTTCTTATACTCTGGTTTATCTATTCTGATATTCCTGAACTTACTAATTCAACTCTTATTTTCACTAGTTAGACTTGAGATTTTCCCTCATCCATGCGAGCGAATCTCCCTATATTCGATGTCGTGCCCAAAGAATACCCAATCATGATGTTCTCATACACCCTTTTCTAACATTGTTCTGTATTCTAAAATGGTAATGGAGAGAGTGAAGAGAATGGACAATATAAGGATGATAGAAAGCTAAATGATCAGGTGTTCTAGGACACTAACAGTATGAAGTATCAGATGAAGATCCAAGTAGTTAGAGGAATTGTGAATGTAACAAGGAGGGTGATGATTATAAAAATAAGAAAGAATTACAGGACTAGAAGTCATAGACTTGTCCTATTTATATATTATCACTAAATTCGGTATCTTCATTTATAAAATCCTGATCTTAATAATTTCCAAGTCCTTACATAACAGATCATATATTATCACTAGATTCAGTATCTTCATTTATAAAATCCTGAGCTTAATAATTTCCAAGTCCTTACATAACAGAATGAAAACAGAGAATAAGCACTCAGTGAAACTTTGTATACTAATCAGAGATTTCAAGTACTTAAGTATTGTTTCAAATCATGAAATAGCTACCCATTTGCTCAGGTTATTTTCTATGTTTTTTGTTAAAATTGAATGCTTTCTTGGTGGAGGTTTTTTGGATTCTTGCTAAACTAATTTCTAGATTTTTAATAGATTTTGTGGTTATCATAATTTTTAACATTATTTATTATAGTATTTTTTTACTTAATACTGGTGTAGATAAATCTTATTGGATATTTTATATTTCTAAATTATATTAAGTAAATAATACATAGGAAAAGAGAGATATCAGGTTAGTTTCCAGATGTGTGCTTCAGTTTCCTCTCTTGTAAACTAGGAATATTAATTGTACCTACTTCACAGGGCATCAGTGATAAATCCAAAAGTTATTCAGAGTAAATTCTCAAAACTGTGATGGGTATTCAATAACTACAGACTATTAGTAACTATTATCACTTCAGTATTATTGATGGATATGAACAATTTTGATAGAAATAAATTATGATTGCTGTAAAACAAACAAGTTTCTAGAAGTTAAAATTTCAAAAAGTTGTATTTAAAGAAAAAGTCTCTCCATGTTCATCTTTATTGGCAAATTGTACCTTTGAGGACTGAGGTAATAATTTAAGTGCACACCTCATTCAAAAATATAATTCACAGCCCTGTATTTACTTTTGCACTTTTTCTGAGTTATGGAAGTTGAGTTAAATTGGACTGTGACCCTCTCATTTATAAAAGTCAGGGGCTTGTAAGCCAGACATTTTTATTTTGTTTTATAAATTTTCACCATTATCTTAAAATTCCTCCATTTTTGAAAACCTAAAATGTCATTACTTTATTAATTTTTAAGTCTAGTTGATGACTTCTAAATATAATTAAGCTAATATATACTATTATTGACAAGAAAATAATACATAGGTCTTTTTTTTTCTTTTACACAGTCAGAAGAGTTTCACAGAAGCTTCCAGAGTTAAGCATTAGCTTGACAACCTTAAAGAACACATCAGATTCTAAAATACCTTTTTTAAAAATACATTCAGTTTTGATTATTTTAAAAACAATTACACAGTTTTTTCTTAGATAATTCCATGTCAATAATTGGCACTCAAAATCCAGGGCAAATTAGGTATGATACAGAAGAAGTTTAAACAATTAATAGTTAGAATTTTTTTTCCTTTTTTTGAAGAGGTTTTTGCTACAGGGCATGTGAGCTTGCCAGAAAGACAGAGAGAGACAGAGGGACAGAAAGCAAAAAATCACCCCCCAGGGGGCATGGCCATGCCACGATCCCTTTTCCTCCTTTCTCCTCTCAGGATCTTAGGCACGCATGCACACGTGCCCAGTGTGAGTTTAAGACACCGGGTCCGGGACTCAAACCATGGTTGACTACAAAGGAGTCCAGCGACATAGCCATTACACTAACTGCTGGTCCCAATAGTTAGAATTTTCATCACCTATCTATAGTTCAAGAGACTTTCTTGACCTCTAAGGATGTGCAAATAATTAAAATGAAAATAAAATGGAAATATTTGTATCTGAAAGTAGCACAGAGCCTCTGTCAAAGACTTATAACAGAAGTGCATTAATATCATCATGCTCATAATCATCATGCACTTTTCTGAACCACCGTAATTCTCAACATTCTTTGGACGTATTAAGAATGAAGGCTAAAATGGTGAACAGGATACAACACACTAATAACAAAAAGAACACCTGTGTGCTCAGCATTTACAACATACACTCATTAATCTTCAAGCTCTAGAACTCAAACATATTTGACACAATACTTACAATTATTAAAATAAAATTCATATGAAATAATTTTTAAAGTTTACTTATTTATTCATGATATCAGGTGGATGTACAGAGAGACAAAGAGTCAGAGAAAAACAGAAAGAGAGAATAAAAAAAGTATTTTCAACAGGGTCACACCACAATCCCCTTTTCCTAGTTTTCCAACAGCTCAGAAACTTCGGCATATAAGCATGAGTCCAGCAATCCAAACCTAAAGCCTGCTATGTGGCTTTCAGCACCGCAGTTCAGTTTGCCACCAACTGAGTCAACTGAACCACCAGACTGGGCCATACTGAGTAATTTCTAATGAACAAGAAGAAAGAAAAAACATACTTTAGGGGCCAGCAGGTGGTGTGACGATTCAGGGCACTGGACTCCCACATGGCCGACGGTGTTTCAAGTCCCAGACCTGGCAGCTACTTTCTCACTTTCCCTCTCTCTTTCTGTCTTGCTCTTTCTCTGTACCTCTCTTGCTCTGTTCCTCTCTGGTCAAATTAAAATAAATAAATACATAAATAGTTAAATGTAGTAATTTTAAAACAAAACAAAAAAAGAATATATTTTAAACTGGGGAAGCATGGTAAGTTTCTAATAAACTTAATAATGGAAGATAATTTATATGTTAAAGTAAATACTATACACCTGCTGTGATAAACAAATATCAACAGTAATATAAGTGTAAAACGCAATAGAAACTAAAGACCTACATATTATGTGAACACTATCTGTTCCATTAATAAATTTGTAACTGATACATCTGTGTTCTCTGATAGTTTTTTTTTTTCTATTAGCCAATAAGTACAAGCATAGTCTGTCACTGACTTTATTTGAAGCTTAAGACATTGAAATACTCAACTATACAACCCGTCAAGGTACTCTGTATATAATGAAACCTAAACACATATGATATTTTAAAATTTGAATGGAATTGTGTTTCATAAGTATATTTGCAAGAACATGTGTTTTCCTGTGATGACAAGAATAAATAAAGGAATAGGGCCAGCAGGTAATGTAGAGGTTAAGACACTGATCTCCCACATGGTTGACCATGGTTCAAGTCCAGGACCCAGTGTTTTGAAAATAACACCAGGTGCGTGTGTGTGCTCAAAATCCCAGGAGGAAATGGAAGAGAAGGGACTGTGCCATGGCCATCCACCTTGGGGGGTGATTTTTTACTTTTCTTCCTTTGCCTTTCTCTGTTTCTCTCTAGCAAAAGCAAATGCCCTATGGGAAAAACCTAAAAAATAAATAAGTAAATAAGGGCAAATACATGATGTATAAACATACTAAAATAATCACCTCTTAAATTCAAACAGTTAGTTGTTTTGTTACTTGAAAATACGGTCAATTATTTTCTAGAGCAGGTATAATAGTGCTTCCAGAAACTGCATGCTGTCCACAACAGTCTTTCCTAGTCCTTTACTAAAATAGATATTAATGGAATACAATAGTTGCTAACGGGCTATTGAACAACAGGGTAGGAAGGAAGTTGGACCAGGGTGATATCTGCCAATTAGCAAGTTCTTAAAGTAGCCACCAGTGAAGCACAGGTTGTTACAGACATCGATCTAAGAAGCAGTAAAAGAGGATTCAACTCTGAAATACACCACTCCTGAATTTCTGCCTTGTCGGAGATTTCATGTTGCTTGGTGGACATAATTAGCATGACATATGGCAGAAAACTTTTCCATTTAAATAGATTAAAAGAGATTCTGAACATAATTATTTTACTAGAATTTGTCTGTGAAAACCAAACATATCTCCCAAGTGAATAATAAAGCATGACTGTTTGGGAGGGTAAAAGGAGTTTCAGATCATCTCAAACTCTAAATTTTATGAAGCAATAAAAAAGTGTTCCGAGATGAGCCAGCTAACTTCGTATTTGCATATGAACTGTGACCAGTGATTCACTTGGAAAACAACATGAAGTTAAATTTACAATTTAGCTCAGGGTCTGCCTCGCATGGGGTAAATGAATCAAACAATATACAATAAATTTCATGGACAGTTAAGTTTTAGTTCTGGTAGTGTAAATCACAGGTGGGCTCCCATTACAGATAGATATATTGTTGGGATGATAAAAACAGTAAAGCAAAAAAGTCATCCTACTTTAAGTGTCTGAGCTCCAGAAGAAAGAGGAACTCAGTAGGGGAGATAACAAGTGGTGATAGGAACAGAAAAGAACTAATCTCAACGCCAAAAATAAAAGGAAAAAGCAAAGCACAGCCACCTGTGTGACCTATCCGAACAATCTCTGGGTGAAATGAATCAATCCAA
Source organism: Tupaia belangeri chinensis (assembly GCF_000334495.1). Taxonomy (NCBI): domain Eukaryota; kingdom Metazoa; phylum Chordata; class Mammalia; order Scandentia; family Tupaiidae; genus Tupaia; species Tupaia belangeri. The sequence goes on from NW_006159890.1 coordinate 544,660, forward strand.
CTTCCAATTTGTGACCAAGCAGTAGAAATGGATGTAGAAAAATCAAAGAGGATTGGTCAGAGGAAGAGGGAGGGAGAGCCTGCTGGGTAGTTGTTTGATCAAGCTCAGCTTTGCTCCATCAGGTGAGAAAAATCAAACAGTTCTACTGTGCGTTGGTGGAACATTTATAGGTTTTAATTCTGCCGGAATGCGCAGGTACATTTTGGCTAGGAATGAAGTCAGACAGACTATGTCACCTAATGCATTTCATTTGTATTAATCAGACATGAATCTCTGTTTCATTGATCTAAAGAGCTAGAAATCAGAATTCATAAGTAACCATTTAGCAAGTAAAATTAAGTAATTGATGCCGCTGATATACTTGGTATGTTTGAAAACTTAGTTACATTTCAAAGACTATGTAAGGCTTTATGAAACCATTTAACAGAAAAACAGCACAGAATCCTTTTAATGTGAAGTTTTATTACAATTTACAATTCCCCTTGTATTTGCAGTCCACCTTGTTCTTCATTCTCCTTAAGGGAAACTAATATTTCAGCACAGAATTTGCATGCCTATAAATATTCTGAATCAAGTAAAAATTTACCTTTTAGTAAATCTGCAAGTGAATAATAAAATGCCTTTTCAAAGCTGGTAAGATAAATAACTCAAGACAATTCCATGCATCATTCTCAATGTCGTTAAATATTACAGTGAGACGGTAAGGAGTTTCTTTTTTATACTTTCTGTCATGTTTATATTCGCAGATGCATATTCATCAAAAAAATTATCTTTCAGAATTTTCTCAAGACCTATGGATGCTTAAGTATACAGAGGGCATGTAAAGTTGATAATGAAAAAAAGCCATTTTTTTGGGAGAGGTTTTTGCTATAGGGCGCGTGTGCTCACCAGACAGACAGAGAGAGACAGAGAGACAGAAAGCGAGGAATCACCCCCCAGGGGGGATGGCCATGCCGCAATCCCTTCTCCTTCATTCTCCTCTTGGGATCTTGGGCACGCATGCACACGTGCCCAGCATGAGTTTAAGCCACAGGTTCCAAGACTTGAACTGCGGTCAACTACGTGGGAGTCTAGCAACATAGCCATTATGCTAACTGCTGGTCCCCAAAAAAGTCATTTTTAAATACTAAGTTATATGGTTATTTAAATAGGAAGGTTATAAAAAAGAATAGAATTAGAAATTATATTTTGTATTTTTTGTTTTTTAGTTCATGAGAGAACACATTCATGAATGAAAGAGAGAGAGAGAGAGAGAGGGATATGAGAGAACACATTCATGAATGAAAGAGAAAGAGAGAGAGGGACAGAAAGAGAGGGACCCTTGATAGGGTACCACCGCAGCAGGAGCTCCCCTTCCATACCCGTTAGGCTGTTTAGGACCTTGAGTACATGTGCTAGCAACTGTGCCACCAAGGCTGAGCTTGATACCTTTCCACAAAGGTATTTGTCCTGATTTTGTGTTGATAGCAGAGATTTGAAGATTCAGGCTCTGCACAGTACAACTACTCAGCTTTACCAAGAGTCGCTTTCATATCCAATTACTGTGGAAATAGCTTACATTTCTGCACTGAACTGTGTAAGTTTACACTAATCCATTTAATGGTTGATCCTTATCAGGAAAAATATCAAGACAATGAAGAAGCCATACATATGTATTTATAATGGCTAAATTTTGTTCTTCAGTTAATTTCATGGGAAAATAATATTAATGGCAGTAGTATTTCTTTTAGATATTACATGTGAATGAATATTAAGAAATAGATGAATTTGTAGTCAAATCCCACTTTTGTCAGTGTCTAGTTGTAGCCACTTGAGGAATTTACTCCTTGGCTAAGTTTTAGTTGCTTCACCAACAAAATGAAGATGTGAAGTATAGAAATGCAAAATAGAACACAATGCCTTAGGCATGCTAAACACACACTAAGATTGAAGTATAGTCAACTTTTTAAATATCACAATTGATTACTAGCAATAAGTATGTATTGAGTAATTGAAGTATAATGCAAATTATTAGCGATCACAAGATAACCACACATCCCATTATCAACTATTTTAGAACAAATAGTGATAAATAGTATTGGTGAGAAGAAAACTTTTATTTGCTTGGATGAATATTTACACACGTTTTTGTCCAGTTTAAGGCATTTAGAGTTCAATCAATCCATAGAAAGTGACAGAGCTTTATTTAATTCATAAATGCTATACTAATTTGAGTGATTTAGTGGAGGAATTTTTCTAAATTATTTTCAAGAACAGAAGGATTACCCATGGTTATACTTAATACACTAACCAACAAACACATTGATAATCTTATCTAAGAAATTTTTAGTGATGTGTTTACAGTGTCTCAGAAGACTTTTTAAAAAGAATAATTATCAATCTTCTTATTTTAATTAATCAGAATGAGACAGAAAGAGAGAGAGAAAAAAAAAAAGCAACTAACCAGGTCTGGGACTTGAACCACCTTCAGTCATGTGGGAGTCCAGTGGTTTAACCACCACATCACCTACTGGCCACTCTCAGGAGACATTCTTCTTATTAATTTCCTCAGACTTTCTTTGCTTGTTTTCCCTATCAAGAATGGCACAGGTCGGATCTAAAGAAAATGTGATTAGCATAAGTGATTTTTTTACATGAACTCATGAGAAAAATCATATTTATAACAAGTATGTTAAAAACTAATAAAAGTTAGGGAGACTACTCCTAACCTCAGACTAGAATTCTGTCAACCATGTTTAACTTGGCTAGTTGAAGTATTTCTGTGAATGATCTGTTTGATTTCTGGAACAATTACAAAATTGATAAAAAATTTGTCAAGGTGAATGCCATGAAAATTTTATACAAGAACATTTATTAAGCCTACCTGGCACATTGCCAACTTTTGCAACAGGACAATGAAAAAGACACTTTGTCTTCCAACCTGTCAAGTACAGATGATAGATTAAAAAAAAAAAAATTTAAATCATATAGACCCTTTTAACATGCTGGAAAAACACTTTTTTTTTTTCCTTTTCTTTTTTTTTTTTCGGTAAGGAATTAAGGGAGAAGTGCTGGTTAAACCTTGAGCTATTATTCACCACAAGTACAGCGAATCCCAAACTTCATTTGAGCCTTGTAAAACAATCAATAACCTGGAGACTTTTCTTTCAGTCTAGAGTTCACGAGTATAGTTTTTGTGACTGTAACATTACAGATGCTGCAACCAATTCCCTGAAATTTACATGACACAAGAGTTATTTTAGCTGCTTTAGATTGGGTTTCAAGTCATAGGATAAACCCAGATGATAGCAGTTCATCACCTTTTTCCATCTTTTAAAATAAACATAATTTGGGACCAGCAGTTAGCGAAATGGCTATGTTGCTGAACTCCCATGTAGCTGATTGCGGTTCGAGTCCCGGACCCAGTGGCTTAAACTCATGCCGGGTGCATGTGCATGCATGCCCAAGATCCCGAGAGGAGAATGGAGAAGGGATTGTGGCATGGCCATCCCCCCTGGGTGGTGATGTCTCGCTTTCTATCTCTCTGTCTCTCTCTGCCTTTCTGGCGAGCGCATGCACCCTATAGCAAAAACCTCTCCAAAAAATTTTAAAAATTTAAAGAATAAACATAATTTAAAGTGTAACACGCTTACAGAAGAGTACACAGATTTTAGCTTACTGTTCAGCTTGGTGCATCATTATAAAATGAGCACCCTTTCAATTAGGTTCAAGGAGAATATACAGAGTAAGAGAAAGTCAAAAGAGTTTCTGTCAGTCTTGGCAGATGTAACCATATTCTTAGAATAAAAGTATCAAGTACTTTTATTCAGTGTTATGTCTTTGAGATTTATCATTGTTGTATGTAACAGTAACTTGCTTGTTTCCATTGTTACAAAATATTTTTGAATATATGCCAACATATTTGTTCATTTCTCTGTTGTATATCTTATTTGACAAATTTAGCTTGGGCTTATTATGAATATTATTCCTCTAATTATTGTACATGATTTTCCAAGAACATGTATGTACACCTATTGGGGGCTTGCATCCAACAATGTAGTTGCTAGTTGCTATGGTATAAGATTTATGTGTGTCAAATATATATATGTAACAAAATTGTATTCTTGACTTGCCTTTTTCTATTTAGAAGTCTTTTGATAAACACAAGTTCTAATTTTTATAAATTAAACTTTTTCTGAAATTAACAGATATTATTTTATTTCTTCCTTGTCAATTCTTGTATCTTTCTTGCTATGCTCAATTGTATGGCCAGAACTCACAGTAAAATGTTGAATCAATATATTGATGTGACACATCTTTGCTTTGATGTGAATCTCAGTGAGTGGGAGAGAAGGAAGTTCTGAAATTTGATATGTAGTTTATTTATTTTTATTTTTTTTGAGAGGTTTTGCTATAGAGCACGAGTACTAGTCAGAAAGACAGAGAGACAGGGAGACAGGAAGCAAGAAATCATCCTCCGGGGATGGGATGGCCATGCTGCAATCCCTTCTCCTCCATTCTCCTCTCGGGATCTTGGTCACGCATGCATGCACACATGCCCGGCGTGAGTTTAAGTCACCGGGTCTGAAACTCAAACTGCAGTCGAATACATGGGAGTCCAGTGACATAGCCGTTATGCCAACTGTTGGTCTTTGTAGTTTAATTTTACATACAAATTGTTGCATAGTTTTTAAAAATAATTTTTTCAAATTAAAGATAATTACTTCTATTTCTAATTTTAAGTCATAAATTGTTTTTGAATTTATTGAAATACATTTTCAAATACTGAGAAAACTCACATTATTGATAATAGAATGCTTAACCAATATTGAATTTCTTAGATTAACTCACATTTTTTGACACCTTATCCTTTTACTTATTATTTTTTTGCCAGAAGGCATATGGCTTCCCAGGGAGAAAAAAAGAGAAAATGGGAAAGTATGTTTTACTTTGTATTATCTTAAGGATATCATTGCAAGAACAAACTCAGGGATGACCTGCAATTTTTATTTATTAGAATGTCCTTGTGAAATTTTGATACTAATTTTTTGCTAACCTTGAAAAAATGAAGTGGAGCAAGCAGAAAGAATGGTGGCTAAGGCTCTCAACTTCCAGATGGCCAACCATGGCTTGAATCTCAGACTCAGCTGGTTGAAAAATCACTCCAGGCACATGTGCATGCATGCCCAAAATCCTGAAAGAAGAATGGAAGAGAAAAGATTGTGGCATGACCATTCTTCCTGGGGTATTATTTCTTACTTTCCTTCTCTCTGTCTCTCTCCAGCAAGTACAGACACCATATGGAAAAAGCCTTAAAATTTTTAAAAAATAAAACAAGATGAATTGGGATGTATTTCCTGCTTTTCTATTTTCTTAAGATTTTTATATAGGTTTGAATTGTTGATTTTATAAGTATTTCTAAGAATTAACTTCTGTAGTGTGGGCTAATACTTTTCTATATGGTTAGGCTTAACTATTCCTTAGATTGCGTCAATAGATGTAGGATTATTCATATTTTTCCTTTATTCTTAGGTTATTACTCCTTGGGCTGTGTTTCTTGGAATTTAACAATCACATACATGTTTTCAAATGCCCTGGTATAAAGCTTGTGTTTGTTTTGTCATTTTTAACAGATTTTATTTTTTAAAGGAGTTTTAGTTTCACTGCAAAATTGAACAGAAGGTACAGATAGTTCCCATTTCCTGTCCACATTGGCACAGTCTCTCTATTCAGCATCTCCCTCCAGAGTGTCATGTTTGACATATAACAGATGAAACTGCATATCATCATAGGATTCGCTCTTGGTGGTATACATTCTACGGGTTTGGGCAAATGAATAATGACATGTATCCACAGTTTCATACAGAGTAGTTCCATAGTCTAAAACATCCTCTGTGTCCGTTTATCCTTCTCCTTAGACTTGGCAATCACAGATCTTTCACTTTCTCCTTCACATTTTTCCTTTTCCGGAGTGTCATATGATTGGAATCACACTCAGTGGAGACTTTTCAGATTGCCTTCTTTTTCTTGTCTGCACTGACCTTTCTTTCATACCTTTTCATTTTTTAGCACAGAGTAATAATTCATTGTCTGGCTGTGCCTCGATTTATTTACCCATTCACATAGTGAAAGACGTCTTGGTTGATTCCAAGTTTTTGCAGTTACAAGTAAATATGCAATAAATATCCACGTGCAGATTTTGTGGGGGGATATTTTCAACACATTTGGACAAATACAAACCATTGTAATTGTTGGATTGTGTTATAAGGGTATGCTTAGTTTGTTTTTATTTGTTTGTTTGTTTGTTTTCCTGGTTTTATTACAGGGCGTGTTCACTCACTAGAGGGAGAAGAGAGGAGGGAAAGTGAGATATCATCCCCTAGGGCCATACCACACTCTCCTCTCCTCCATTCTTCTGGAATTTTGGGCATGCACACACAAACACACCTAGTGTGATTTTCAAGCTGCCAGGTCCAAGATTCAAACCTCAGCCAGCCAAGTGGGAATCCAGTGTCTTAACCTCTATACCACCTGCTGGCTGATATGCTTAGTTTTGTAAGACACTTCCATGCTGTTTTCCAAGGTGGTTGTAACACTTTGCCTTCTCAACAGCAAGAGTGAAAGGGACTGTTCCTCCACATCTCACCAGGATTTGATGTTATCAGACTTCTGGATTTTGGCTCTTCCATTGTATGTAGTGGTATTTCTGTTGTTTTAATTTACAATTCCCTAGTGACTAATTTTATTGAACATATGCATATTTGCTATATATTATTTGAATAGATTCTTTTAAAGTTATTTATCCAAATTTTGTTTGTTACTCATGAGAAAATTTAGTGAGGTGTTTCAGAAATAAAAAGTTTCTGAAATCAGTAACTCAAACAGACCAAAATAATAAATACATAAATTTAGGTACATCGTACTTAATAACATTGCATAGTAAATGTATAAAAAACCTGAATCCAGTCAATGATAAAGAGCCATATTGTTTTTTTGTTTGTTTGTTTGTTTGTTTTAACGGTTTTGCCATAGAGCATGTGCACTCACTGAGGAGAGACAGAGAAAGTGAGAAATCACCCCCAGGGAGGATAACCATATTGTAGTCCCTTCTCCTCCATTCTCCTCTCAGGATTTTGGGCACATATGCACATGTGTCTGCATGATTTTCAAACTGTTGGGTCCAGGACTCAAACAATAGCAACCATGTGGGAGTCCAGCACCTTAACCACAACACGACTAGCTGGCCCCAAGAGTCATATTTTTTAGTTTATTTAAAACATTGCAAATATTACTTACTTCATATAAATAATGTCATGTAGATCCTATTTTCTGAAAATGACATAAAAAATTAGAAATAGAAGGACAAATATAGTCCAAATATGTCACACATTTATAAATAAAATCATACTTAAAATTTTTAATACATTTTGTTAAAAAATCACATTAAATTATAAAATATTTATAACTGAATAGAAACAAAACACATGTGAAATGTCACTAGCTTCCTGCCAGGTAAATATTTCAATCATAATTAGATTTACTGGATTATAAAAAAGTTTTAAAATGTTAGAAAGGCATTCATCCCAAGAATCTAGGAAAAGTACAAAAGAGAAATATCCATGAAATGTAGAAGTATGGAAATTAAGTTAAAACTGAATTTCATGGAAAACCCAGATTAAAAAACAAATAAACTTATGAAGATTATTTAAAAGAAAAAAATTGTAAAAATACTAATAAGTAGACAACTTTAAGTCAGAATGATCAAGAGAAAAAATGAGGAATGGAGGGCCAACAAGTGGCATGGTAGTTAATGCACTGGACTCCAACATGGCCAACCACAGTTAGCGTCTAGGACTTGATGTCTTGAAAATCATGCCAGGTGCATGTATATGCATGCTCAAAATCCCCATAGGAGAAGAGATTGTGCCATGGCCATCCCTCCTGGGGTGGGGCAGGGAGGTGATTCTTACTTTTCCTCTCTCTGTCTCTCTCCAGAGAATGCATATTTCCTACGGCAAAAAACAAACAAACAAAAACAAACAAAAAACTAAAAAAAAAAAGAACAATGAGGAATATAATGTAAATGATGAGACTAGAACTATTTTTAAGGTTATATCTGTAGATGAAGAAGAAAACTGAAAATATTATGATTAATGATAACAGAGTTTATAACTTCAATGAAATAAGCAATGTCCTAATAAAATACAACTTAAAACTGCTTAAATATATTACCCTGAACATACCATTAGTTTTTGAAAATATAAATAATTATGAAATAAATACAGTCATGCATTACATAAAGATATTTGGTCAGTAATGGACTACACGTACAACAGTGGTTCCTTAAGATTATAAAGGAACTGAAAGATTCCTGTCACCTAGTGATACCATAGCCATCCTTACATCACAGCACAATGTGGTACTCATGTGTTGGAGATGATGCTGGAGTAAGCAAACCCACTGCGCTGCCAGCGACACGGAGGTAAAGCGCAAATAATTGTATACAGTACCGAAGGCTTAATCATAATAAATGATGATGTTACTGTCTGATGTATTTCCTATACAATACTTTTTAATCAGTATTTTAGAATGTGTTTCTTCTACTTATTAAAAAATGTAGTTTGCTTTAAATGTTGACTTTAAAATAATATGTTGTGTTATTCCCTCAACCTAATACGTCTAATACATCTATTTACCAAGTTTCTTCTTTTTTTTATTTTTGAAAGAGTTATTTAATTCTCCCTAATGATGATAATGTATATGGTAATGTCTTTGTCTCGACTGATATGACTGTATTCATGCTGGAAAAAGCAATGCTGTATACTATAGACATATATAGTGATTAAATGCAAATTTAAAAAAAAATAAAAATTTAAAAATGATACAAGTTGGGAAAAAATTTCACTTTCTAAAACTGTTTTGAAAACGGTAGAAAGTTTACGATGAATTTTGAAGCATTTTACAAAATAACTATGTAAATGAGTAGATGCAAGGAAAAGAGCATGCTGGACTCAGCTATGAACTTAGTTGAAAAATTCGTAATTCATTTATTACAAATCACATCTATTAGTGCCTTATGAGTCTTGACAAGGTTGGCTTTATTCAATAGATATGATGATTCAACATTTAAAATTCTAATAGTAAAAAAGTTGGCAAGTGACAACATTGTGACGTAGTTCAAGTTGTTGTTTTCTCCACTCAAAAACAACCCTACAAACTAAAAATGCAGAAGTAAAAGTAAAGTATGATCATTGGGAACTATCATAACCAGTATGAGAAGCACTGGGAGGACCTAATGCTGGTTTGAACTCCTGTGAGTGTCTGTAACATTTATTTAGTGAGGGGATAGTTTGAAAAAATATAATTTAACTTATGAACTTGCATCTTTCTCTCATCCTCTTGTTTTAAGCATGCCCATAATACAGCCAAAATAGCACAGGTGAATCTCATCCATAAAGATGCATTTAGGTTTTTTTTTTTTTAGAGATTTTCTTCTATAGGGCGCATGTGCTTGCTGGAGAGAGACAGAGAAAGACAGAGAGACAGAAAGTGAGAAATCACCCCCTCCCCCCAGATGGGATGGCCACACCATAATCCCTTCATCTCTATTCTCCTCTCAGATTTTGGGCACACACGCACACACACCCAGCATGTTTAACACTGCCAGCTCCAGGACTCAAACTGCAGTCGACACGTGAGAGTCCAGTGATGTAACTATTACACCATCTGCTGGTCCCAAGGTGCATTTATTTTCGAATTCTAAAAAAGTTTTTTCAAGTGCCTTTGAATATATTATATTGCAATTATATATTTTTCAAAGGAACACTGCATGTATTGTCTTCCTTGATACTAATACAGAGAAATGGGAAATTAAGTACACATATAGAAAACAAAGCACTTCAATCATCTGACTAACTTAACAGTCTTGAGTGAAAAAACACAAACCTACCTTTACACTAGTGAAAACATAATTAGGGTCCGCAGGTGGCATGATGATTAAGGTGGCTCCATCCCACATAGCTGATTCTGTGGTTCAAGTCCAAATCTAGTGGTTTGGAAAATGTACCAGGCATGTGGGTATGTGTGTACAAAATACCCCCAATAAAAGTGGAAGGAAAAGGATTGTGGCATGACCATCCACCATGGGAAAATGCTTTCTGATTTCCTCTCTCTTCTCCAGCATGTGCTCACACCCTCTAGTAAATCAAATCAAACAAACAAAGAAATTTAAATATAGTAAAAATTTAAAACAAAGTAGCCATAGTCAATAAGATGTGACTAAAGAAATACTCATGACAGCTTTTGTTTAGGTGTATTTCAAAACCATCAATAAATAAAGATAAAGAATTAGGGGCTGGCAGGTGTCATGGTGTTGAGGCGCTGCACTCCCTCATGGCCAACCACTGTTCAAGTCTCAGAGCGGGTGATTGCTTTCCTACTTTCCCTTTCTCTCCCTCTGACACTCTCTGGTTAAATTAAACAAATAGTAATTATAACAAATGAAATAAAAATAATTCTTTAAAAAATAAAAATAAAGAATTTATGTATTCAGTTAAATAATTGTCATAGCTATATACCCATTTTTAAATTAAAATAAATTTCCAGTACACATACACACACACACACACACATATATACCACTTTGACTCTGCTTGATAATGTTTTAGGTATTAAACTAGATAGTGCCTGCATAGGTCATTTTAAAAATTACATTATACATTCTTACTGTTTTAAATATTTAATAATCATTTAAGGGCATCAGAATAAATGTGTCATAAGAGCACATTTAGTTTTGAAATAATCTGGTCCTATTTTGTACAGTCAAATTTTATATTCTGTCTGAGATGCAGAGCACATCTGGCCAATCTTTTCAGTGGCTAAGCAAATTTTATTATGCCCCAGAACTGGGAAAGAAAAAGGTCTTATTTGACTAAATTAGGGCAACTTATGCTATATATTTGATTTAATTTATATGATACATCATTCATTATCACATAAATAAACTAACTACTGACAATTCTGAACATTTCAGTTCAGGACAGATGGCTTTAGGGTCAATAAATTTAACAGAAATAAACTGTGTGACCCTTTTGCTCAGCAATTCTAATGTGCTCTTCCAACACTTAGAGACTTGGTTATTGGGATAAAGGACAATAGCGCAGTTGAGAATATAAGATTATGTCACCTTGAGTGATTCTTTGTAGATATTAATGTTCCTATCAGATTGGATTTTAAATATTTCACATCTTACTGGTAAATGCAATTTATGAAATAGATACAAGGCATTCAATAGAAAGTATAACATTGTATTTTACTAATACAAACATCCATATTTTAGCAAGGAATGAGATAAGTGCTTTTTAATCATACTTTTTTACGACATGATATTTATATCGTAGTTAATCTTTCTAGCAACCTTATGAAATAGATATTCTTATTTACTTTTTATAGATGGGGACACTGATTTGTAAAAAGCACTTTAATAAATAGCCTACATTCACATAGATTGTAAATGCACATGTAGAAATAGAGGTTTATTTTTTCATTTCTGCAAGTATAACACATAAAACAGTGTGAGTGTGGATTTTAGTGAAATGTCCCAGATTTAACTGGGCCATTACAACTGCCATTCAAATAAAAAATATATAATTTGCAGAAAATGTGTAAGTCTGGGGACCAGGGGGTGGCATGATGATTAAGGTACTAGGCTCCAATATGATTAACCCCAGGTCCAGTCCTAGATCTGGCAACCTGAGAATCAGGCTGGATGTCTGTGCCTGCATGTTCAAAATCACAAGAGGAGAATGGAGGAGAAAGAACTGTGATGTGGCTAAACCCCCTCAGTACGGCGGTGGGGTGGGTAGTGATTTCTCACTTTCCCTCTGTCTCTCTCCAGCTAACACATGTGTCCTACGACAAAAACCTAAAAATAAATAAATAAGTGTAAATCCATTGTTTCAAGGGGCCCCTAAACTTGGGGGTGCCTGCTCATGATGTTTACCGACTCCAAAGAACACACTTGTAGGTCCAGCTGAGAAAGATGTCAGTTTACTTACTAGGAAAGCTCCACTGATGGCCGGGTGAAGAATGGTCTGTGCATTATTTAGCAAATACAGGCTCAGATTTTGCACAAGAACAAAGCATCCATAAATCAAGGAAAGACATCACAGTCTAGGGGTTTCAATACCAAATCAGTTTATCAATGAATAGCTTCAGCAGGGTATGTCTGGGTTAGTGGCCAGGGTTTAGTGGGTTTAGTCTTGTGATGTTTACTTAATGTGGGAGATGTGTGAGGCTACCTCCAGAACAGCCCCAGCCACAGGTCAGTTCCACTAGATAGGGAAATGGTCGCCAGGGGTTTACGAGGTCCAGTTGGGCCAGCAGCCAGATCTCAAAGGAAAAGAAAACGTGAAGAGGGAGAGGAGAGGAGCGATCAATGTGTGGAGATTACCCTCATTCATTTATGAGCCCTCAAAGTTGTTATCTGCTCCTGCTGCTAAAAGGTCACTCCTTTTATTTCAATTAGTAGGGATTACAATTTTTTTCTATATTGCTATTCATATAAGTAAAATAATTTCATCCACATTATCTCATGTTCTTTTTTGTTGTTGTTCAACACAATGTCAGTAAGGTGAACTCACGTTATTGCGTATATCTGTAGCTCATTAAATGTCATTGCTGTACAACATTCTATTTTATTTATCAAATTAAATGAATCCCGTCTTTGTTGATGGAAAAATATTGTTATATATCTTGGCTTTGTTGTACACATCTTGTATACACCATGGGTTTTATTGATAATATTGTTAAAAACATTTTGTAAATGTATTTTGTCACATGTAAGTATGAGTTTAATGTACATATGCTGTGTATGGGGCACTGCGATATGTTTAAATAAAGAAAAAAATACTTTTCCAAAAGTATTGTTCCAATTTACTATTTTTTTTTTTTTTGGAGAGATTTTTGCTATAGGGTGCTTGCACTCGCCAGACAGACAGAGAGAGACAGAGAGACAGAAAGCGAGAAATCACCCCCCCAGGGGGGATGGTTGCACAGCAATCCCTTCTCCTCCATTCTCCTGTCAGGATCTTGGGCACACATGCACATGCGCCCGGCGTGAGTTTTAAGTCACAGGTTCCGGGACGTGAACTGCAGTCGACTACGTGGGAGTCCAGCGACATAGCCATTATGCTAACTGCTGGTCCCCATACATAGTTTTTTTGAGCAGAACACGCAGGTAAACTTACAGTTGCACTGGTATAACAGTCATGAGCAAACTATATCGTAAAGAAACAGATCAGGACCAGCAGATGGTGGAACGGTCACATCGCTGGACTCCCACGTCGTTGACAGCAGTTCGAGTTCCAGACCCAGTGCCTTAAAATTCACAACAACACATATGCATGTATGCCCCAAATCCTGAGAAGAGAACAGAGAAGAAGGGATTGCAGCATGGTCCTCCCCTCGGTGTGTGTGTGTGTGGGGGGTTGATTTCTAGCTTTCTGTCTCTCTGGTGAGTGTTCATGCCCTACAGGAAAAATCTCTCTTAAGAAAAAGAAATAGATTTAAAAGCAAGCTGAGGCCAACCAATGACCTTGTGGTTAAGGCGGCTTGATCCAAGATGGCCAAATGTGTGGTTCAGTCTTGGATCTGACAGCTTGTGAAATACACTGGAAGAGTGAGTGAGTACATACCCAGGTTTCCAAGGTGAGGGAGAGATGGAGAAGATAGGATTGTGGTGTGACTATGCTCCATGGGGAGGTGCTTTCTAAACCTCTCTTTGTTGAGTGCCCATGCTGACAAAAAAAAAAAAAAAAAAGCAAAATGTCTAAATGCGTATCACTAGTATTGGTAATTGTGTGCACCAGCTTTTAACTGCAGTCATCTGAAATACTTAGGACAACTTAAGTCATTTGATGAGCTCAATCAAAACTGCAAGTCACCGTAGCACTGCATATGCAGTCGACCAAAGAGCAGAGATCTTAAGAAATTTTATTTTTCACAACTCAGATGTATAAAAAAGAAAAAGAAAGAAAGAAAGAAAGAAAAAAACCCTCTTCATTTATTGAGGAAGATTCAACGTTTTCACTTACCAGCACAATGCTTACGCACAATGTCAATGTTGTAATATGGCCCTTTCCCAAAGTCAGTTTTGCACAAAGAATAATATAAATTAGAGGTCTCAAAAAACCTCTATATAATGTATACCTCCAGCTTTGGAAATGACGTGAGGCTGAAATATGATAGCATAGCAAATTGTTCCAAATAATGCTAACATTTTTAAAAAGTGTGTGGCGGGGGCAGGAGGGGGCTGAAACATGAAAAATAAAACAAAACAGAAAACCGCAATTAAAAAAAAATGTCAGCACATAAAAAAATGTATTACAGGAATAGGTTATAGGCAACAACACCCATTTAGACCGTAAGAGCTGGCCAACTTTTACAATCATTAACTATATCTTGAAGGTCCGCATCATGATGAATAGTTGCCTTATTTCTTTAAGGATATGGCTCTCCTCGAAGAATACGTTCACATTCATTTTCCTCACAATATTGCTTTTTCTGAGTCTTTTATGATTGCAGTGTCATGAGCATATTCCCTATTAAATTTTCTCATCTTCTGCTCTGTGCCTTTATGTTTTGTGTGCACTCGTATACAGACCACAAATTTGGTGGAAACAATATATCGGGGATTGAACAGCCACCTGGTGGGTAAGTGTCTTTGTATTCTACTATGCACATAATTATTTTGAACCAGTTAGTAACTTTTCTGGCTTCTTCAGGCAATTCCAACTTTAAGTCATTAAAAGTGCCTGGAATGGCATCAGCTAGAAGGAATGCCAAAGCAGACAAATGACACATTTATAAAGTTTTCATCCTTGCTACATCACACAGACAACCTACTCATCTCAATTTTTCACCAAATGTGTCAGGTTCAAAGACAAAAACAAACAAACAAGGACCTTTATTGGTAACACCTTGAAATTCCCTTTTAGAGCCCTTGATTACAACTAATTCCAAATGTGTCATTAAGATTTAGGGATTCAATTGAAATACATTTTTCTGTGCCAAATTCACCAACTCTTCAGATAAGTATTCCTAATGTGCTATACTTTTCTGGGTTTCGGCTTTTAAGATTTCAACATTTGGAATGTCAATCTTTTGGGTTTGTGATTGAATGGATTTTAGATGTTAGAAATTTTAGAATTTTTGACGTTTTGGTATTATAGCGTTTGTGATTATAGCATTTGGAATTATACTTTTCAGGATTATAATTGGTATTAATCATACATGTACTATATATGTATTTATATAACATTTATGATTTTAGTATATTCACGTAATTCCTATTTTGTCTATCTATTGATCAAGCTCTAATATTAAAAATGTATGAAGAGATCCAGCAGGAGGCATGGTGGTTAAGACATTAGATTCCTACATGACTCTAGTGGCCATCCCACATCTTGAAAATTACACTGGGCACATGTGTGTTTATGTTCAAAATCCTGAGAGGTGAATGAAGAAGGGACTGTGGAATGACCATCCTCCCTGGGGGCTTCATTTCTCACTTTCCTTCTCTGTGTCTCTTTCTGATGAGTACACATGCCCTAAGGCAAGAAAACAAAACAAAACAAAACAAATACACACACACGTACAAACCACACACACAAACATACATATTTATATACACAAATATATATATGAAAAACCAGATATTAAAAAGAAAATATGAGGGACCAACAGTTAGCGTAATGGCTATGTTGCTGGACTTCCACGTAGTTAATCGCGGTTCACGTCCCGGACCCGGTGGCTTAAAACTCACGCTGGGCGCGTGTGCGTGCATGCCCAGTATCCCAAGAGAAGACTGGAGGAGAAGGGATTGTGGCATGGCCATCCCCCCTGGGGGGTGATTTCTCACTTTCTGTCTTTCTGTCTCTCCCTGTCTTTCTGGTGAGCACATAACTTTTCTGGCTTCTTCAGGCAATTCCAACTTTAAGTCATTAAAAGTGCCTGGAATGGCATCAGCTAGAAGGAATGCCAAAGCAGACAAATGACACATTTATAAAGTTTTCATCCTTGCTACATCACACAGACAACCTACTCATCTCAATTTTTCACCAAATGTGTCAGGTTCAAAGACAAAAACAAACAAACAAGGACCTTTATTGGTAACACCTTGAAATTCCCTTTTAGAGCCCTTGATTACAACTAATTCCAAATGTGTCATTAAGATTTAGGGATTCAATTGAAATATATTTTTCTGTGCCAAATTCACCAACTCTTCAGATAAGTATTCCTAATGTGCTATACTTTTCTGGGTTTCGGCTTTTAAGATTTCAACATTTGGAATGTCAATCTTTTGGGTTTGTGATTGAATGGATTTTAGATGTTAGAAATTTTAGAATTTTTGACGTTTTGGTATTATAGCATTTGTGATTATAGCATTTGGAATTATACTTTTCAGGATTATAATTGGTATTAATCATACATGTACTATATATGTATTTATATAACATTTATGATTTTAGTATATTCACGTAATTCCTATTTTGTCTATCTATTGATCAAGCTCTAATATTAAAAATGTATGAAGAGATCCAGCAGGAGGCATGGTGGTTAAGACATTAGATTCCTACATGACTCTAGTGGCCATCCCACATCTTGAAAATTACACTGGGCACATGTGTGTTTATGTTCAAAATCCTGAGAGGTGAATGAAGAAGGGACTGTGGAATGACCATCCTCCCTGGGGGCTTCATTTCTCACTTTCCTTCTCTCTGTCTCTTTCTGATGAGTACACATGCCCTAAGGCAAGAAAACAAAACAAAACAAAACAAATACACACACACGTACAAACCACACACACAAACATACATATTTATATACACAAATATATATATGAAAAACCAGATATTAAAAAGAAAATATGAGGGACCAACAGTTAGCGTAATGGCTATGTTGCTGGACTTCCACGTAGTTAATCGCGGTTCACGTCCCGGACCCGGTGGCTTAAAACTCACGCTGGGCGCGTGTGCGTGCATGCCCAGTATCCCAAGAGAAGACTGGAGGAGAAGGGATTGTGGCATGGCCATCCCCCCTGGGGGGTGATTTCTCACTTTCTGTCTTTCTGTCTCTCCCTGTCTTTCTGGTGAGCGCATGTGCCCTAAAGCAAAAACCTCTCTCAAAAAAAAAAAGAATTCACTCCCAGGGGCTGGCAGGTAGGGTGATTGTTAAGGCAGGCGGGATTCCACCTCGGCCTCTCAAAAAAAAAAAAAAAAATCTGAAAATCTTATTAATAAGGGGGAAAAAAAGCAACACATGAATTGGCATCTCAGAAAAAAATTAAAGGTGACAAATTGATAAGACATTTTAAAAGATGCTCAATTTCTTTAGTTGTCAATTAAAGGCAAATTTTAAACATGAAGAAATATCTCTATTTGTGGATTAAAATGTCTAAATTAGAATGCTAAGTTTGGGGTTCTGTTTTTGTTTTTGTTTTTCTAAGAGAGATTTTTCATGCACCCGGCATGAGTTTTAAGTCACTGGAACGGAGACTCTAACTGCAGTCCACTGTGTGAGAGTCCAGAGACATAACCATTACTCCATCAGCTGGACTCCAGAATGCCAAGTTTTTACAAAGATGTGGAACACCTTTTAGAATGACTGCTGAAATAGTAAATTGGGGGAACCAGCAGTTAGCATAATAAACTCTTCAAGAAATCTTTGCTTATCTTAAGACATGGGAACATTTGACTGTGTTTCTTCTGAAAACTTGAGTGTCTGTTTTATAAGGTATGTATCATTTGCCTTTGGGATTAGCAGGATTACTTACTTGAGGACTGTGTGGCTAGGGTAATCTCAAACAAGACAACTAGGTATTGCCCAATGGACTCTGAATCTTCAAGAAGCTAGCTTCCTCCAGAGTGTTCACTGACAACCTGACAATCAAAACAAATATAAAAACCCCAAGAGAAAAGTTTAAAAGAGATGGAAAAAGTCAAAGGACAAAGGGCGTGCATGTGAGGAGGAATTAACTATAGCCATGAATGCATGCTCTACCATAGTCTACACTTTGATCCCAGTTATTCATTGTTCTCCTAAATGCAGTATAAATCATTAAAAACTTGTTCTCTTCAAAGCTACCCAAATGAAATTATCCAAGCAAACTGTAAAGCTTGAAGATTTGCATATTTACATGGATTTTTCAGGAAGTCTAGGTGAGTGTTTCCCCTCCTTACTCCACCCCCCACACCCACAGACATCACATGTGCTAGCCAGAAGGAGATAGGAAGAGAGAGAGAGTGAATGTGAGAAAACACGCTCCTGGGGCATGGTCATGCCATAGTCCTTTCTCCGTTTCTCTCTTCTTATGGGATCTGGGAAATGCATGCATTCAGCCTGGCATATTTCCAAGCTGCAGTTCTGAGACTCGAACGTCATGGTCAGCCACGTGGGATCCAGCTACCTTAACCACCACACCACTGGTTGACCCAAGTGTTGTCTTTTTGGAAGATCAGTGGACTGCTTCTGTAGAAGTTGAAGAAAAACTTCTAAATAACTGTGACTGAATATGTGGACACCATCTCATTTAAACAGAATTTGGAAAAAGCCATTGTATCTCAGGTGTCAAAATTCCTAAGGGGGATATATCATTTAGAAATCATATTCTAACATATACTAATGCCATCTTATCTGTTAGTTTATAAAATAGATGTAAAATATATGATGATACTATAAACTGAATAGTTAGTTTCAATTTATGGTTATTGGATTTGCTTTCTGACAAATCCATAATCTATAACCTTTGTATTTCTGTTCTCTGGGTTCTCTATGTTATCTCACTGAAGCATCTTGAATACAAAACATATATTATATCATAGATATAATAAAAAGAGATCAATAAGAATCAACTGCTAATAGTCATTTCAAAATTAATGGTGTAGGGACCAGCAGATATTATAATGGTTACATCACTGGACTCCCATGTAGTCAAACATGGTTTGGGTTCCGGACCCAGCTTAAAACTCCCACTGGTGCATGTGCGTGCATGCCCAAAATTTCAAGAGGAGACTGGAGGAGAAGGGATTGTGTCATGACCATCCTGGGGCAGGGGGATGGGGGAGTGATTTATCACTTTCTGTCTCTCTGTCTCTCTCCGTCTTTGTTATGAGCTCACATGCCCTATAGCAAAAATCTCTGAAGAAGAAAAAAGATTAATGGTGCAAAACATTGGAAAATTCTATTCATATTAATTTTTAAAAAATGCTACCATTATGGCAGGAATTTTCTTTACCTTTAATATAAAGACAGAATTACCCTATAACTTCTTTAAATTTAACTCCACTTTTAGATATTTAACATGGAACATTCCTGTATGGTGTACAGCATGATAGAAACATCTGGTGTTTATGCATTTTCTGCTAAATCACAGATGACTAATTATTTTCCATGTGTCAGGAAAAAAATTGATTAATCACCCATGCTTGTTAGCCTAATGTTCTGCAACTAAGATCTGTTCTGTTAAGTCTCCAGCTTTCTTTATACATTTACATACAGTCTTCACAAGAAATGTATTTATTTTTATTTTTCAAAAAATTTCTTTGTCACTTGTATTTTTTTTTTTACACTGAGATTAATTTTAAAATATCACTGGACAGGCCTATGGAAATTGTTTTCTATTTTTTATAGTTGAATATTAACTAATTTAAAGAGATTTGTACCTTTATATTGTGAAGTCTCCCCATGCTGAAAATATCTGCTGACTTATTTAGGGTGAAAGTTTTATAGTATTCAATATCTCTCTTTCTTTCTTTCTTTCTTTCTTTCTTTCTTTCTTTCTTGAAAGATTTTTGCTATAGGACACATGCACTTGCCAGAAAGACAGATAGGGACAGAGAGACAGAAAGCAAGAAATCACTCCCCCACCCACTCCGGGGGGATGGCCACACCACAATCCCTTCTCCTCCATTCTCCTCTTGGAATCTTGGGCATGCACGCACATACGCCCAGCGTGAGTTTAAGTCACCGGGTCCAGGACTTGAACCACGGTCGACTACATGAGAGTCCAGTGACATAGTCATTACGCCAACTGCTGGTCCCTCAATATGTTTCTTTTATACTTTTTTTGTTAAAAAATATAAGTATAAAACTTGTACTAAGCTATTTTTCTAATATACGAGATTATTAATTATAAATTGAATGATCCCCAAATAGGATTCAGAGCACTTGATTTGTAGTGAGAGAAAGACAAGAACTGAACATTTAAAAATGAGACAAAAATTAAGGGTGGCTTCTCTAAATGGTACTAACATTTAAAGTGATTAATTCCCACTCTGTGCTTTCTAAGAAATTTGGAAGTAGTATTGTTTTTTTGAAGGCTTTTGTTTTCCTTCTGCAATTAGAGTAATTCACAATGCCTTCTGCATTTAAGTGACACTCTTATTACGGATTGAATTTTTTCAGCATATTTTATAAAATTGATATTCACAGAGTAAAAGCAAGTGATATGGTAAGCAATGGACAGAGACATTCTTTGCAAAGAACAGAACCAAATTATGGAAGATGTGTTAACCAAGTCCTCCCCTATCAAAGCAGGCAGTTTACGCAAACCCTGTTGGCCAAGATTTAATCAGGTTTTAATGACCACTGACATTTGTGTATTACACATTCTGTCCTTTTCCAAGTGGGAATAACCAATGCGGTGGCCTTATATTCTTTATGGTTTATAAGTAAGCAGACCACAAGAAACCAAACTCAGAGCTGATGGAGAAGAATTGGAGATCCTAAACTCTGAACTGGGTAAAATAATAAAGCCAGACATGGAATAGACTTCCCTTGGGGGGGGGTGCATATGGGTGTGTGTATTTAGCAGCTTTGTATGTGACTTGGCAGAGGTGGTCAGTTG
Source organism: Tupaia belangeri chinensis (assembly GCF_000334495.1). Taxonomy (NCBI): domain Eukaryota; kingdom Metazoa; phylum Chordata; class Mammalia; order Scandentia; family Tupaiidae; genus Tupaia; species Tupaia belangeri. The sequence goes on from NW_006159890.1 coordinate 565,544, forward strand.
TACCTTTGTGAGCAATCTTTCTTCCACTGATAAAAGAATTCAGGTTTCAGATGGGCACGTTTTTTGCAACTGAAGACTGCTTTTTTTTCAATTTCTCCTGCAGTTAGATAAGGCACTGCAACTAAGTTCTGGGTGATGGAATATAAGAGAAAGTTAGGAAAAAAAAATAACTTTGGATTCATTCTGGTTTTTTTTTTTTTTTTTGAAAGAGATTCTGTAGGGTGTGTCTACTCGCTGAAGAAACAGAGAGAGAGAAACCACAAAGTTAACCCCCCACCCAATGGGGATGGCCATGCTACAATCCCTCCTCTTCCTGGCAACTTGGACATGCACGCATGCCCAGCGTGAGTTTCAAGCTGTTGGGTCCAGGACTTGAACTGTGGTCAGCCATGTAATAGTTCAGTGCCTTAACCACCATGCCACCCACTGGCCCCTGGATTTATTTTCATAAGCCTCAAGCTCAAGACCCTTTTGCTTCAGTCTTCTAAGTGGGTGGAATTTCAAACCCATACCACTTGTGCTTGCTTGTCTGAAAGAGCTAGGCATGGTTGTACACCTCTGGTCACAGATACTGAGTGGGACAGTGGTACAACTAAGCTCTGTTTATAAAGATAGAAAGAATGAGGACAAGTGTTTTTGTTTGTCTGTTAATTATACAGTATATGCAGTTACATTGTTATTCTGAATATATTAATATATAAATAATTAACAGGGCTTAGTAAGTTAGTTTACACTATTAATATATGTTATTTAAAAATTATAATATTTTTATTTTCATTTTGTCCTTTAAAAAATAAAAATTGACAGAGTGCATATGCATTCACCAGAGAGAGACAGAGAGAGAGGGAGAGGAGAAGTAAGAAAGCACCCTTCATGGAGCTTTCAATTCCTTCTCCTCCGTGCCTTCCTTCTTTTCTTCCTTCTTTCATGTACACACATGTACCCAGAACTTTAAAAGCTGCTGGGCCCAAGACTCGAATGGCACAGTAAGCTATGTGGGATCCAGCCACATTAACCACCAGGTCACAGGCTAGTCGCATTTTATCCTTTTTAATTTTTGTGTTTATTTTATACTGTGCATGTATTGTATTGTTGTAAAAGTCATGATGCATTTTTCTTTACAAAAAGAAAATAGTAGTGTATATTATTTAATCTGCACATAAATGTGGGTGTATTAAAATAACTATTGGTTTGGGTGCACTTTTGACCCATGCTATAACTTACATGCTCACACTTTATTAGATAACATAATACCAGGAAGCAAGAAAGATGACACCTGTAGAGTGAAGCAAGGAAGGAAAAGAACACATAGTTAAGGCATTACTGACTTGGTTCCAGCCTCACGTCAAACTTATCTGGTCCTCAGTATCTCTGGAAGTCTTCATAAAGGCAAAAGAAAACTACTCCATTTCCAAATAATGAGTCCCAGGAGTGAAAAAGAGATTTTTACTTACCAGTTTTAATATTGCTTTAAACAAAGTTTGCTCCATGGGGCACCTGCTATGCTCTTCTTTCAGATGCTACTTGGCTCCTCTGTGGGAGGCTGGCTCCCAGTGCCAGAGTCAGCACACCCAGAAGAGAAGGAGCTGGGGAGCTTGTGCTTGTGTGTGGCCACTGAGCAGTCCCTGCTGAGCCATGCCCCTCAGCAGCAACATGGAGCCTTACTTAAGGGAGTTGACATATGAGGCAAGGTGTTGTCCTGGAGTGTCTGTGAGTGACTTGAGGGATCTGGACAACAGATTAAATATCTGAGGCGACTTACTCTTTTCCATAAAGTTGCCAACAAAGTTCTTCAGAGTCTTCCCCCAAAGATCTTACAAGAAAGCAGTTAGTGACAGGCAGTATTCTTAGAGTGACCACAAGAACATTAAACAAAACACCTACTACGCAAGGTATAGGATTGAAAAATGATGTGGTGTGGAGACCAATTTAGTAGATGTGGATACTAAAAAACTGTAAATCCTCTATGAAAAACAGAAACTACGGGCCAGCAGATGGCAGAGAGATTACGTTGCTGGAGTCCCATATGCCTGACCATAGTTTGAGTCCCAGACCTGGTGCCTTTAGACTCATGCTGGGGACGTGTGATGTGTGCCCAAGATCCCAGAAGGAGGTTGGAGGGGAAGGGATTGCAATGTGGCCATCCCATGTGGAGGAGTGATTTTTTTCACTCTCTGTCTCTCTGGCAAGTGCACATATGCTATAGCAAAAATCTCTCTCTTACAAAAACAAAACAAAACAGAACAGAAACTAGGTAATGTGTTTTAAGTGCTCTAATATTTTTATATGCAATCATTGACTAGTTTTAAGATTCTGGGTACTTTTAAGTTTAAACATCTGAAAAGAATCTGTGGCCATTAGAGGAGTCTGACATTTGGAGGAGTCAGATAAGTCAGGCTGAAAAGCCCTGAGCCTCCAGAAAAGCCCTCTACTGGCTGTGAATGGAGTGTACTAGACATTGGCAATACTTGTGGAGGGCGTACAAACTTAGAACATCCATTAAGGAAGCCTCACGAGATGATATTTCAATGTATTAAAAATGTTTATTTAGCTGTGCTCTGCTCCACTGTGAGTTCATAATCCCCAGAAACAGTCTTACTGTGCCCTAATGTATTTACTACTGTAGTGGGTTTTCCTGAAAAAACTGTAAATAATAGATAGAGTTACAGTTTTAAAATGAATTATATGGGTATTTGATCAGTTCAATAAAAACTGTCATTTTAGCAAAAGAAAATCATGCAGAGAAAAGGCTTAATTAAACTGACAATCTCTACATGTTGAGAATTTGCTGCAACTTATATTATTCAAGCAAGATTCAAGATCTTTTCATTGTCTACTTATTTTAAAACACGTATGTATATATGTTTAAATTGAAGATTCCTTTGGAACAACCAGTTCACATTAAGTATAATATGTCTTAGTAGTTACAAATGCCCCAATATACCTTAATACATTTTCACTTTATTAGAAAATGACACTATGATTAAGCAGAATTTTGTAATTTAGTACCTTTTTGTCCATATTTATACAAAAACTTAAGTCACTGTAAATTAGCTATGGGTCTATTTTGGAAATGTAAGAATAAAATTTCATCACACTGGTTCTCCTAAGATACTGGATAATATAGCTATATATCCATTGAATTGCTCTGTGAATGCAGACTAATGGTCTGTGATGTTTAATACTTTTGGTTAAAATCCCATTTTTATGGTTCAGGAAGTGTGTTTTGACCCATGCACTCTATGTACTGATTTATCCAGTTCTCTTCTAGTGAACCTAAAATGATTTTAAAAGAGTTCTAAAGATGCCAGTGAACATCTGAAAGTATTTTATGATACCTATATTTAAAAAAAAAAGAATTCCATTACAAAAGAGTTTAAATTGCTCAAACTGTAAAAGGATTATTTTTCTAACAAGTGAACTTGTGTTCTGTTCCTCATGCCCTTCCTAGATTCTATAGACTCTTCTCTGGTAATGAAAGATCAATCTTACCAGTGCCCAGGCAATTAACTCTTAGGCTGCAGTTCACCTGCTAACTTGTTACCCCATCCTCTCATTAGATGCTGGGACCTGCATTTCATTCACTTAGATCTTTGAGCTCAGTGCAGTGTTGTTACATGAACTAGATTTTTACCTCATTTAAAACTGCTCACTGACACACACATAGAGAAAAACAAGGAGTTCTTTCGCAAGAAGTCTGTGTTCACTGAGGAAGTACAGGATCACTCTTTGAAGCCTTTCTTTGTCTTCTAAGAAAAATAATTTATGTTGCTTAATTACAGAAAATCTTCCCTTCTAAATAAGCTTCATAATAAAATAGGCCTGTTCTTTGATATTTTAAAATTCACCCAAAAGCAAACATGTACAAGAATGTCTAAAGAAACTTTTGAAATGTAAAGACTAGCTTTCCTCAAGAATAGAGAGGAAATAGGTACTCCCAATCTTTTCGTTATATTCAGAGATTCTTAGTGTTCTAATAGGACATGAAGGGTTATGAAAAGGGCAAACAAGGATTTGTCTGTTTTTCTAAATGCAGAATATGTTTGTTAGATGGCAAAGAAAATCTGACCTTTGACTGTCTTTCAAAATCATTCAGTTATTTTTTTCCTCAGAGATGGCATGACTCCTCAGAGAGAATCTACCCTTTAGTGGTAAGGACAGTGCCAGTTCCAGCTGCTGTTAATGGACTCTGCGTTATAAAGGACACCATTCTCACTTTTTGTTAGCAGGCAAACATGAAAACACTATATAATAGCTTAATTTATAGACTATAAAATAATTGTTTATTTCTCATTTTAATCTTTTTTTTAAGTTTATTTTGTTGATAGAGAAAAAGAGAGAGAGAGAGATAGACAGGCACCCTCAACAGGGTCTCATGTCATGATCCTCATACCCCAGGCCTCTAGCTAAACAGGGAGTGTACATTTGTTGTGTTTCAGGTCAACCCAGGATGCAAACCCATGGTCAGTCATGTGGCTTCCAGTCCTCCAGATCAATAACCCACACCCATGAGTGCTGGGCCTCTACTTTTTAAAGAATTATTTATTTATTTATGATTTATTTATTTTTAATTTTGACCAGAGAGAAACAGAGAGAGAGTGAAAAATGAGGAAGCAAGCCACCAGGTCCAGGGCTCGAGCTGTGGTTGATCACATTGTAGTTTAGCAACCTAACCATCATGCCAGAAGATTAATTACCCTCCTAGACCTCTTTGAAATCTTCAACGTTACCTAAGTGGTAGTATTTTTTTATTTTATTATATATTTTTGTACTTTAAATATTGGTGAATAAAATAAAATTAGTTTTTAAATATGTAATATTTTAGATTTTTTAAAAAAGTTTCTTAGTATTTAATATTCACAAATCCTTTGTGATGAATATTTCAAACCAACTTCTCAGTGTTCTCAGAATGGATATACTTCTAAAGGTATTAAATTGTTGGGAACCAGCAGTTAGCGTAATGGCTATGTTGCTGGACTCCAGTTTGCTGGACCCGGTGGCTTAAAACTCACACCAGGCGCGTGTGCGTGCATGCCCAAGATCCCGAGAGGAGAATGGAGGAGAAGGGATTGCAGTGTGACCATCCCCCCTGGGGGGTGATTTTTCACTTTCTGTTTCGCCCTATAGCGAAAAAAACCTCTCCAAAAAAAGAAAAAAAAAATTCTTATGTTACCCACCTTGAAATTGCTTCTAGATTATCTATTAAAAATATGTTACATTAAAACAAATCAGCCATATATAATTAATTTTTAATTTCAATTTATATATTTAACACTTAGATATAATCCTTTGATGCAGTTTAATCAGATTCATGTATCTGCAATTTCATCATCAAGATTTTAAGCTTGGGTCACCCTGTTGCCTGGCTATTAAAGCAGCTGGACCCCACTTGGTAGACCACACTGAGTCCAGGACCAGCAGCTAGAAAAACATAGCAGGTATATGTATATTTGTGCCTAAAATCCAAAGAGGTAGGAGACATTAAGGAGAGGGGATTACAGCTTGGCCATACCCCATGGCGGGGAGTGCTTTCTCACTTTCTCTCTCTCTCTCTCCCTGTTTCTCTCATTGGCTAGCACACAAGCCATCTGGCAAATTAAAAAAAAAAAATTAACTTCAGAAATAAGTCAACAATATCATTTAGTGTATACTCAATATGCAAATATATAGGCTAAAAAAATTACCACAAGCCTCTAAAATATGACCTCAACCTGTTCTGAATTGATTTACATTTATTAAAATAAATTAGCTTAATATTATCAAGTAAACATTTCATAAATATTAGATCTCATTCTACTTTTGGATTTCTTAATTTTACATATAAGGAAATGTCTGCATTTAAGAATTATATAGAGGTTGAGCTGGGATTTTACTTTAAATCTGTTATTTACCTAATGTACTCATAGGTCTATTTGATTTCTAGCAAATGCTAGGGAATATTAATCAAGTGGGGTAATATTCTAAAAATAATAGATTTGATTTTTTTTTCCTTAGATTTTTGCTAGAGGGCATGTATACTTGCAGGAGAGACAGAGAGAGATAGAGAGACAGAAAGTGAGAAATCACCCCTTGGGGGGATAGCCACGCCACAATCCCTTCTCTTCCAATTTCCTTTTAGGATTTTGGGCGTGCATTCACACATGCCTAGCATAAGTTTTAAGCCACTGTTTCCAGGACTTGAACCACGGTCAGCTATGTGGGAGTCCAGCAATATAACCATTATGCCATCTGCTGGTCCTAAGATTTGATATTGTTATATCGTGATAATTTTTATGTTTCACCAGCATATTTCAATTCAACAATTTGCTCAGTGCATTCTCTGTGCAAAGCATGTATTCAATATTGGGCCAAGCAAAGGTAATTGCAATTGGTGCTCCTCGTGGCAGTTACAGTATATAGTGCTAACTCAGCAAATACCATTGCAGATAAAGACATTGCATCTATAAATATGCGATACATCGGCATTTAAAGAGAGAGAATGTATAGTCATGGTGAAGATTGTAATGCTTTTTATCATTTAGTTACTACACAAATTTATGGGGTTCTCCTAAAAGGAAAGCTAGTTATTTATCTTTTTAATGTCTTTATTCCTGGAGCTATCTTTATGGATAATTAAAATACTAAGTTTCAAAGACTTGTATTTAGTATGTTTATCAGTCAAGGTCCCAGCTGGAAGCAGACAGCAGTTAAAATTAGGATAATTAATGGAGGGCTTAATAAAAAGACTAAATATAAAATAAGAAAGATATAAAGAAACTAATGAGACATCTCAGGACTCCCTGGCTAATAAGAATGTTGTCATTATCAGCTCTAGTCCCTTTGTGATGAGCCTAAAAAGGGAACAGTTTTGGAACCTCAAAAGGAAATCCCTGTTGAGAAGGCTGCCTTGAAGGAGCAGGCTCATTTGGTTGAGGGATATAAGCAACCCCAAAGTAAGAGAACAAGGCGATAAATGTTCTAATTTCTTCTCTCATAGAAGTTTTCAAGGATATCTCTATTGTCAGAATCCAAACAGGAGCTTGAGTCAATGACTGCCTTGTGATGAAGTTTATACAAGTGAGTCTTCAGGGACCCAAGTACAGGGCAGATCTTCAGAGGCGAACTGAAAGTATCAGTAAGTGTCACGAAACAAACTACTGGGTCAAATAAACATTGCACAGCAAATCCAAATAAATTAAAGTTCTTATCAGTAGGACATACTTCACCAGGCTAATTTATTCAGAATAGTGAACAAACAGAACAAGATGAAAGTAATGTGCCGACCTCTAAATCAGACCACGCGTGGCTAGGTGTCAAATGGAATGAGTGCCCAGGCACAGAGTCAATCTGCAAAGACTGGTAAGGTTTTATTGGTTTGTTTGTTCTGTTATTTTTCAGCTCATAATGTTAAAAAAAAAAAAAAAATCATGAGACTAGTTCATAGGGTAGCCTCAGAGTACAGCAGTTAAGTGCTGTGCATAAAAAGCCAGATCCGATGTGGCCAACCAGTTTCAAATCCTGACATGACAAGCTGAGATGATTAGACTCCAGACAGTAACTCAAAGCCATATGAACATGTTTAGGAATGGTAAATACAGGGTCAAATATAAACCAGTATTGTGTATTTTAGATTTTTAACTCATTATTTCCTAAAGGATTTAAAAGATAAAAATATAAAAATTGTTATAAATTCATACTATTGGCCACAATGTCTAAAGATATAACAATAAAAACATAAATAGGAGAGTCCAGCAGGTGGTATGGTGGTTAAGGTGCTAGACTCCTATAAGGCTGAATGTGGTTTGAATCCCAAACCTACTGGTTTGCTTTCTCACTTTCTCTCTCTGTCTCTCTCTGGTAGGCACATGTGCCCTAAAGCAAATTAAAAGAAGTATTAATAAGATTAAATAAATATTTCTTAAAAACAATGGGAGAGATGGGACGAGCAGTTGGCATAATGGCTATGTCGCTGGGCTCCTATGGAGTAGACCGAGGTTCAAGTCCTGGACCCGTTGGGTTAAACTCGTGCCAGGCACGTGTGCGTGCATGCCCAAGATCCCAAGAGGAGAATGGAGGAGAAGGAATTGTGGCATGGCCATCCTCTCAGGGGGTGATTTCTCACTTTCTGTCTCTCTGTCTTTCTCTGTCTTTCTGGAGAGTGCACGCACCCTACAGCAAAAACCTCTCCAAAAAAATAGGGAGCAATGGAATAATATGTGAACAAAAATTATTTTATTACATGGGAGGTATGTTTGTAACCATTTGAACTACAATTTCACAAACTTAAAATGTTAGATATTAGGTAACCACAAAAACATCTTCAAAAAAATTAACTGAGAAGTAAAATAAAATAATTCATTTTAAAAATTAAAGCAAACACTAACAAAGGCAGTAATGGACAAAATGACGGACAAGAATGATGTACGATATTCAGACATTAAATAGCAAAAATGGTAGAATTTAAAAGTAATCATCAGTAATTATTTTTAAATATAAGTGTATTAAACTTTCCAAATAAATTCAGAGATTTGCAGAAAGAAAAAACAAACAAAATTCCCACATGATCTAACACTATGCTTTGAAAGGGTAGATGAAGATATTCAATGCAAAAAGTATTAATAAAAGACTGGAGTGGATATGCTAGTACCGTGTTCCATAGACTTTAAATACTGTTGCCAAAGACAAAAGACCAAAATATTTTATATTCATAAAACTCACAATTCATCACATATCATTAAGTTATGAACATATATACACATAACAGCAGTATATCAAAATTATGCAGCATACATGGACAAATAAAAGAAAGAAATAGTTCTACAATAAGAGTTGAAGACTTCAATATACCACGTTTAATAATGGATAGAATTTCTAGACAGAAGAATGATAAGGAATAGAGGACTTGAAAAGCATCATGAAGTGAATATATCTAACAAACATATGTGGAACACTCCATCTAATAACAACAGAATACACTTTCTTCTCAATACACTATCTATCTTTTGAACATAGATATTTTTTCAGAAAAGAACATATGTTAATCCAGAAAAAAAAGTCTTAATAGATTTTAAAAAGATATATAATTATAAATATCTTCTCTGACCAAAAATAGATGGTTTGAAAGCAACAGAAAGAAAGCTGGAAATTCTCAAATATGTGGAAATTGAACAATATATTTCTAACCAATCAGCCAAAAAATTAGAAGTGGAATTAGAAATTATTTATGAATAAATGAAAATAAATATATCAAACTTACAGGAAGCAACACATACATTACAGAGAAATGTGCTTACATTAAAAAGGAATTAATAGGGACCAGCAGATGGTGTAATGGTTACATTGACCAGAAAGAGAGAGGGAATGTGAAAAAGCAAAGCACCAGGTCTGGGACTCCAACCATGTCAGCCATGTGGGAGTCCAGCACTTCAACCACCACACCACCTGCCAGTCCCCTAACTGACCATTTTTGATAATTCAATCTTGCCTGAAACAGTAAGTTCATGCTTCTCTTTTTTGAATGAGAAACAAAAATGGTAATATTGCACACAGCATGGTAAAATTTCCAGCATATAAGATGTTATTCTTTTGATCTTTAAATAATCACAAAATTTGTATGTTCATCTGAAACAGGAGACTTCACCCACCTACCTAATACTGAATTCCAAATTTTACATAAGACTACTACTCAAATATTCCCTATTGTAATTAAAGTAAACACATTTTTAAAATAGCATCTATATATAAAACATCATGCATTGACAAAATAAGGAGTGAGATTTTAAAAATATAACATAAATCAGTCTCTGAAACTCATGTCTACTTTTCTTTTAGACTGTACAAAAATTGTACAAAGAACACAGTGGATAGATGAACTTGTATCATTCTTCTGTATGGACTTGTTTGAGCACGGTCTTTGATTTAACCTTAGAATTGAATGTCTACCCTATATCATTAATTAATTTGTACATTTAAATGCCAAGTAACAAAGCTAATCTAAGAACAAGTGTTATTAGTTTAATACAAATGATAAATTAAATTCAAAGGATGACAAAATATAGTCATTTCAAGAGAAAGACTCTTTATTAATATTAATAAAATGTCTATACTTAATTTTTCAGTGAACACATGCATTCACAAGAGAGAAACAGAGAGAAAGAGAAAATGAGAAATCACTTCCCATGGGGATGGTTATGTGTAATCCTTTCTCCTCCATCTCTCTTCTTTTGGGGTTTTGGGTCTTGAGCCATGCAGATGACCTGTGGAGTCCAGCTTCCTTAAGCACCATGCCACCTCCTCACTTGACCCTTCAATACAGTGATGTCAGTAATGAAGAGTTTCATTTTCTGAACAAATAAAATTCCAAATAACTTGTAGATCTTTACTAAATGACAGAAAGTTGAGCTTTGTGTAATATGAAGTACTATTATATGTATCAAAGCTTGTAAGAATTATATCACTAATGACAGAATACTCAATAGCATAAGAAACTTTTGAGAAGTGGGTTTTAAACTGCATCTAAAAAGTATGTGTTGATCAGCACAATGGCCATGTTACTTTATTCATTTCGTTTAATTTCACTGAAGATATTTCAATCTTACATTATATGTAATCTGAAATAATGTACAAGCAGATGCTTTTCTGTAGGACTTTAAATATAATGACTGCTGAATCATATACTTAGGACTTTCATCTTTTATTAAATTAGATGGGTTTTTTGTCTCTATATTTTTCTTTATGTATACATATTAAAGTTATTATAAATCAAATAACCTTTGCTAGAAGAATTAAAGAACAATAAATACTGTCATTTTGTGACTTTATTATTTTGTCACAAGAATAATTTAGTTAGAATCAATTCTAGCCAGTCATCATTTTAAGTGACTAAACTATGAAGAATATGGGACCAGCAGATAGTGTAATGTTTACATTGCTGGACTCCATGTAGTTGACTACAGTTCAGTCCCAAACCTGGAGGCTTAAACTCACACCAGCCACATCCACATGCATGCCCAAAGTTCCAAGAAGAGAATGGAGGAGAAAGGACTAAGGTGTGTCTATTCCTCCCTTCGGGGTGATTTCTAGCTTTCTGTCTCATTGGTGAGCACACACACTCTATACAAAAATCTATCTATAAAAACAAAAAGATATTAATATATGTAAATAATTAGATCAAATGTATGTCCCATAAATAAATGGGACATGAACTTACTATGATCTTACTAGATTTTAATTTAAATTAGAAAGATTCTGATTAGGCTTAGTATTATTGCTTTTAATAAATGAAAATGAATCCTTAATTTATTTGGTATATATTTTAAAAGACTAGTCCAACTCACTGAACATACCATGATAGAGCTGACATCTTCAGGTATCAGCTATATTTTAAGTACTTCCTTTGTTCCAATGTTAAATCTGAAATACAATCCTTATGATATATGAGGTTTTATCCCCAATTTACAGATAAGGAAATAGAACAGGAAAACAACTTGACCAATTTATAAAAGTGGTAGGTAGTAGATGCACGATTGGAATCCATGCTGTCTGAGACATTAGACTTTATATTCTATAGCAATACCTTCCAAGGCATTTTCTTTTACACTACTGTATATTTAATTAAATTATATAAATTTCTATCAAGATTTTTACCTATTATGGCCTTTGATAACAGGTAGCCACCTGTTAGTGCATATTCTCTGGCTCAACTATTTTTTCTTATGAAACCACTTAATACAGGTGAATATTTCTATTTGTTGTTAACAGCTATTGAATTTGGACTCACAACTTCTTATACTGCAAGTAACTCTTTTTCTCTTTATTCATAAATATGATTTTAAATATCAATGTGTTTTAAGATAGGATAGGCTGGGACCGGCAGTTAGCATAATGGCTATATCGCTGAACCCCCACATAGTCGACTGTGGTTTGAGTCCCGGACCCGGTGGCTTAAATTCATGGTGGGTGCGTGTGCGTGCATGCCTAAGATCCCAAGAGGAGAATGGAAGAGAAGGGATTGTGGTGTGGCCATCCCCTCTGGGGGGTGATTTCTCACTTTCTGTCTCTCTGCCTCTCTCTGTCTTTTGGGGAGCACATCCCCATTAAAGAAAAACCCCCAAAAAAAAAAAAAAAAAAGATAGGATAGACTTTAAAGTCAGAGTATTCGCTGGTCCCAATATTTCTGACCCTAGGTTTTCTTTGCATATTTTTTTCTGAAATAAATTTAAAAATATAATATTAATATAAATTTAATATAAAATATTAAATATTTTGGTACAGGGCAGCCTGACGTGGCAGTTAACACAGATAGATCTCATATGGTGGATTATGTGGTTTGAGTACTTTACCCAGCAGCTCAAGAAATGTACCTAGAATGTTCACAACATGGCCAAAATCCTGAAAAAGCAATGGAGAAGAAATAATTGCTGTGTAACCATTCCCTGTGGGCTGTGCTTTCCCCACCTCTATCTCTAGTGAGCACATATACTCTCTAGCACATTAAAACAAACCCAAAAAGAATCAAGAGGAAAAAAATTTGATACAGATCAGGTAATAACAAACGGAAGCTAATCTTAGCTCTGCTGAGGTGTGGAACATGTTGCTTGGACAGTGTGCTCCCTGGTCTAAGATCACATAGGTTTAATTGCCAGTCACCCTAAAGTTTGTGTGTATTGTAGATGGAGTCAGAATGGTTTGGTCTGGCTCCCTTACCTTCTGCCTTATGTTTGAAGACCACAGGGTAAACAACTTCTGTTATCAGTTGTGCTGTGCTTGTGTATGTGTTACATAATTATGACTGCTGTTTTATGACATTGAATGCAATGCATATGTGCTTGTGCAACAGTTTGGTTTTGGCAATGAGCCTCTACTGTCCATAGCCCCTTTAAGAGAACAGGAGTACTAGGCCAGCTCTGCCCTGCTCACTAGCTTTGCTCAGCTTGGCCTTATTTCAGTCGTGGTGAGCCCTGATGGCCTTGGCTTGGCTCAGATCAGTTCCATACACTGTGAGCTCTGAGAGGGAGAAAGCCACTCCGTGAGCACTCTTCATAAGTATTATAAACTCTAAGACAGAGAAAGCACTTTGTGAGTGCTACTAGAGCTCTGTGAGTTCATTTTGAACTCAGCAATAAACAACATGACATCAGTGCTTTGCATCTTTTTACCATTTCCCGTGTCTCTGTTTAACCCATCCTTTGGAGAAGGAAAGAATGTCACAAAACACTGGGCATGATGATGTGCCTCTGTAACATTAGTAACTCAAATTGAGGAGGGAGAATCAGGAGTGTAGTGATGGTGAGAACCTGTTTTATTTTTTTAACTTTTTAAAGGTTTTGTCATAGGACATTTGCACATGCTGGAGATAAAAGAGAGAAGGAAAGTGAGAAATTACCCCTTGGGAAGATGGCCATGCTGCAATCCCTTCTCTTCCAGGCTCCTCTCAGGATTTGGGGAAGCATGCACACACATCCAGTGTGAGTGTCAAGCCACCAGGTCTGTGACTCATGGGAATCCAATGACATAACCATTAAGTCATCTACTGGTCTCTAGATTTAGACTTTTATTTAATGAAAATGAAAAGCCACTAAGAGATTTTAAAACAAAGCATCACGCTCAGACTTGAATTAAAAATATAACTGTGTTTTATCAAGGGAAATATATCAGTGTGGAATATGTGCTAATGAAACAAGACTTTATCAGCAACTCTTTTGGGAAGGTTCTTGAACTGTACTTCATGGCAAGACAGCACACTACTGGTCCTTAACTCTGAGCAATAAAATGGGAAATGGATGAATTTTATATCTGGGAAAAGTTATCAAAAACATAGGCATATATCTAGAGAAAGAGACAGAAACAATTATAGGCAAAGGGCAAAGAAATGACTAAATTACAAAGAATCTTACATGTTGATAAGAAAGAGAAAGACAATCCTTTAAAAAAAATAGACAGTAAGTAATAAATAAATTTTTTCCAGAAGATGTATACTAAGTGGTGTTCAAATTCAATAGTAGTTAAAAATTGGCAAATTCTTTAACTCAATTAGGTGCTATAATGTTTTATTTTATTTTTTTAAATTTTAAATTCCTTCTCTGTTCTTCTGTCAGGAATTTGGGCATGTGCACACATGCATCCTGTGTGTTTTCTGAGTCCCTGTATTCAGGCCTCAAACTGCAGAGTTGACCACCATACCACCTGTTGAACCTAGGATGTTATATTTTTATAAAATGATACTAGAAAATGGAAATCACCTTAGGAGAATGTTTATAGTTATGATTGCTGATGTCTTAGGTTTGTGGTACAAAAATGTTGTAGACTTGAAGGTTAAGAGAAAATATCAGAATATTTTCTCTTAATTAATATCCATTAATTCTATTTTCTAGGATAAGTCTAAGGGAGAAAAACAGTAACATTTTTAGATAATGAAGACAAACACTTTTTAGAACAAACTTTCCAGAAAAGTTCTGAATACATAATATTAGTGATTCACCAGGAAACATGGTCTTTCTAGAAACTAGGATGTTAATCTATTTGTACATAATTTTCACTATCAAACTAATCAGAGGCTTGCTAATGGCAGTTGATAAAGTACCATTAACACTTATCCCATTGGGACCTCTGTGGTCCCTATTTTAGTTAAATCACAATGCAAAGTCAGGAACTCAGAAATGAATCTGATAAAACGTAATTTAAATAATCTGATTTCTTAAGAGAGAATTCAGGATTAATATTAATATTTCAGTGATATATTTAAAAAGAAAAAATAGAGTTTTTGAGTTTTTGTTTGTTTTGTATTATGCTTTAAAAGAAGCACTTTTTAAAAATTCCTTTTTTTCAGGAAACACCAATATAAATAGTATATTAGTCTGGAGCTTCAAATGCCAGATCAAGAAATATATATATAAAACCTGATCAATTTTGCTTTCCTGTCACAAGAGTTCATCTGTACAAGTTCCTTGATAGTATTATATGTCAAGAGCTTTATAGTTTTGTGCACCCTGGCCTGATAAATGACTCAAAAAGTGTACTTACACTACACTTGTTATTATTTCAATCTAAAAGATTGCTGGATTGAATGCTCTGTGAGTATACACTGGCCATAGGAAATAGTAGTATTATTTTTATTTTTGTTTAAGCCCTCTAATGAAATATTACATGAAATATTGCATAACTGTGTCCAAAGAAAGCCCTTCTTCAAGGACATTATTAATGTATTCCTCCTCCTTTTTATGTAATAAATTTAAAATCCACATTACTCATAACAACTGGAGGAAATTAAATAATAGTTTCTTTTATTTCAAATATTGGTTTCAAATGCTACTGATTTCAAATATTATTTTGAGATGTTGGAATGTTAACTTAGACACATTTTTTGAATAAAATTTAATGTAAATAAATTATTGTTCAGGTTTTGTTTTGTGTATAATCCATTATTTAAATCTGTATTCATAAACAGTAAAAATTTAACCCATAACACATAAAAATAAAAGTTCTTTATTTTATTTTATCTTATTTTTTATGATCATTTCTGGAGATGTATAAATTACTAAAAATAATTGTACTGGAAACTTACAAATCAATAATCAAAATTATATATTGGCAGAAAAACGTCAAGATTTGTAAATAGACTGAAAAGATACTGTTAAGTGATATTTATCTTAACTCTGACTCTGATTTGTAGAATGGAGATAGGTGTATCATTTAGTTTTCGTTGATGGATTTTTTCATCTGAAGAGAAATACCATCATAATACCCACCATGTGCCATACAAAGATTATATAAAGTTTAATGAGACTACAAGTAAATATTTGTAATGCTTTGAAGGAAGATCCATTATTAACCTAAAATATTTTCCTTGTGTTTTGAACATGCACATAATCTTATGAAAATTATAAACTTTATTTTTAGGTTTATTATATATATTTTTAAATGCTATATTTTTTAAAATGTGAGAACAAAAAGGCAGGTTCTTGTAAAAGGTGTAGCTATCAGCACTTCTTATAGGATAATATCAGGATAGAGGATTTATTAGTATAAAATCTATGGCTAATATAACAGTATTTCCAAGGTATACAAGATTATCATAATGTGGATATTGGCTTAATAAAACGATTTAAGAAAAATCCATGCTATGAATCAGAGATTTTCATTTTCTTTTTCTTTCACTCTTTTCTTTCTTCTTTCTTTTTTATTTTTGAGAGATTTTTGCTATACGGTGCATATGCTCGCCAGAAAGACAGAGAAAGACAGAGAGGCAGAAAGCGAGATATCACCCCCACTGGGAGAGATGGCCACGTTGCAACCCCTTCTCTTCCATTCCCCTCTTAGGATTTTGGGCATGCACATACATGGACCTGGCCTGAGTTTTAAGACCCTGGGTCCAGGACTCAAACTGTAGTTGACTACATCCCTTCTCCTCCATTCTCCTCTCGGGATCTTGGGCATGTACGCACACGTGCCCAGAGTGAGTTTAAGCCACCGGGTCTGAGACTCAAACTGCAATCGACTACATGGGTGTCCAGTGACATAGCCATTACGCCAATTGCTGGTCCCTCTTTCACTCTTTTTTATATTCTTTCTTTTTCTTTCTTTCTTTTATCTTTTATGTTGTTGTTCCTTATTCTTTCCTTTGTTCTTTCTTTCTTTTTTATTTACCAGAGAGAGTGTATGTTCAACAGAAAGGAGGCAAGCAGAAAGTGAGATAGTAAACCCCACAGGGCATGGTCATACTGCAATCCTTTTTCTTCCATTTTTTTTTTTTATCTTTTTTGGGACTCGGGGCACACACACACACACTCACACACATACTCATATAGGGTGTTTTTGAAACCTTTTTGTCTGGGAGTTGAACTGGGCAGTAACTATATGGAAATCTAGCTATTTTTACCTCCTCAGACCACAGGCTGACCTGGCTTTGATTATTTTGAATAAACTCATTGAAGATAAAATTTTGTTTTAATATTTGAACACCCATATCACGATGCTGATTAGTACGTGATGAGATACAAGAGTTCTGTCCCAGCAATGAGATAAAATAACAGAAATCTGTACATAGTATGTGTTTTCCTTCTTTTTATTTTTTTGTTTTCCAGCTTACGTATATAAAATTTCAAAAAAAATATAGAACTGCTCTAGAATCTACATGCTATAGATGATATTATTGTTGATTGACAACCTAATTCTTTGTTTTCCTTTAGTAAAGGAGAATTAGTGTTGCACCCATATTGACAGGTTGGCTACACAGGAGAAATTTTAGCTATTGGGCAGTGAAAGTCAAAGCTTTAGATTCTTTTTATTTTAATATTAAAAGATCTTGAGAGATGTCTTATTTCAATGGCAGTATAAAGTCAACTCAATGAGTGTTTCATTACATATTTTCTATTACTATTTTTACACAGTGCTACAAAAATGGGATTGCAATTAATAATAACAGAATATGTGTTTCTATATATCTTTTACCTTCACTCATATAAGACTTATTTCTTCCTTTTCTCTTTCATAAATATTCTCCTTAAACACTTGAAAATTACACTGTAACACTCTGTTCTAGGTATACCTACTGACTTATTTTAAATCTTTAATTTCCTACATAAATATAGAAAGTTTTGGTACTTATTCTAGTTTTATTTTAGTCATGCCAAAACTCATGTGTTAAGTAAAGTTGCCTTTATCACAAAGCACCATGAATGGTAAAATAATAAATGAATCCTTTTTGCATAATGGGGCTATTTTTAAAAGAGAGATTTCATACTTTTAAAAATGTTTTAAAAGAGATTTAAAGGTAAATGTTTTACAAATAGCCATCCAAAATATTATTAGATATCATGGATAACTTGAAAGCATTTAAATTTGTGGACAGTGAATTAAAAAAGGCTTTAAAAATTAGAAGAAGATATAGATATGGACATAAAACTTACCAAATACTTCTCATTTTGGGGGCAGCAGGTGGTGTGAAAGTTAAGCTGCTAGATCCTGCATGGTCAAATCCATAGTTTGAGTCCTCGACCCAGTGGCTTGAAAATCATGCCAGGTACATGTACATGCATGTCCCAAAATCCTGAGAAAAGAAGGGAGGAGAAAAGCCTGTGGCAGGGCCATCCTCCTGGGGAGGTGGGTTCTCACTTTCTCTGTGCCTCTCTGGCAGGCACACATACCCTATAGTAAAAATTGGAAAAAAAAAGTGTAAAGTTTTAAATACAATTTTTTATGTTTTAAATACAATTTTTTATGTTATGTTTATTTTCACTAAGTCATATCTATTTCAAATTAAATACAGGAAAATTTTCTTGCACATATCAATGTACCATTAAGCTAATTTATATTTTCACATATATTTGAAGTAAAAAAAAAACTACCTGAGTTTTACAAACTCAATTTTATTTTGTATTTTTATATATTCATGAATCAAAGTATGTAAAAATGTGTATGAGGAAGGAGGTAGTGATGTGAATATGGTTTGAGGCATTTTCATGGTATCGTGGTATATATTTGTCTAACTGTAACATGAAAGCATTTGAGGTAATTAACAAAGACTTTTTACCTTCTTTTCAAGAACTAAAAATGGTTAACATTGTTGAAAATAGAATGATTATTTACTAGGTCACAAACAACACAGGCTTAGGAATCAAACCAACAGCCAAGTCCAGAAAATAAATTACTCATATATGTCTTTCTCCTCATTTCTTTCTCCTGTCTTCTGAGAACGCAGATGTAATGGGTGGAGCTGCTGCAATCAAGTTGTAACATAATGTTGAAACTATATTTTAATAATGATAGAGCAATAAAGTAGGGTTTTTCTGTAAAGAAGTATTTTTGAAAACCAGAAAATTGAGCAATTTATACTAATCCCAGTGCCATCAAAGCATAGATTTCTTCTCTTTTTTTTTTTTGTTTTTTTTTGAGAGATTTTCACTATAGGGCGCGTGTGCTCGCAAGACAGACAGAGAGAGACATTAGAGACAGAAAGCGAGAAATCACCCCCCAGGGGGGATGGTCACGCCGCAATCCCTTCTCCTCCATTCTCCTCTCGGGATCTTGGGCACGCACGCACACGCGCCCGGCGTGAGTTTTAAGCCACCAGGTCCGGGACGCGAACCTCGGTCGACTACGTGGGAGTCCAGTGACATAGCCATTACGCTAACTGCTGGTTCCCGCTTTCTTCTCTTTTAATGGCATTTTGGGTGTGCCACACATGGTGATGGCCAGCTCCTTACCAACAAATTTTACTAAGGTAAAAATGTGGTCATCAATGACCTTTATTAAAATACATATGACATCTATATAGATTTCCCATCTATCATACTTAAATATGAATGGAAACTAAAGACCACAAAATTCTGATAAAACTTCAATGCGTGAGTTTAAGACTAAAAAAATGAACAAAGAAGTAAAACAAAAAGAGAAAACTATTTCTGAGAGAAACACTATTATCTATGCAACAAATTATAACCTAAAAAAACTGATTAATATCCTTAGAGAGATTGGAAGAGATTTTGGCTACCTGTGAAGAAAATGTTATAAATAAGTATCTGACAGAGAATTTTAGAAAGCTCTTTGAAGTTACAAAGTTTTGAATGAGAGCCAACAGTCAAGGAAAAAATGAAAAGAAGGAAAGATTGTATGAAAGTTTAATTTATCAGATATGCAAATAATAAAAAATCCAAAGAAAGGAAGTAGTATAAAAGGAAGTCGGGTAAGAAGAAATGCTTAAATTAATACAAGAGCTTTTCAAATAGTTCATTGAATATATTATAAATAAGTTATGCATTGAATTTCAAAAATTTTACTCCAAAGTGAACTTATACTTTAATTTCTTCTTCCACAAATTTTTGAAGTTCCCTCATAAAAGAAGAAAGTAGCCCACAGACTGAAACTTTTTGTTTAAGAAACCCAAGAACCTATAAGGAAGATAAGCAAATAGAGGTATGCCTAATGAATCATAGAACTTAGGATACCAAGAAAGTAGAGGTGATTCTAAATGCCTTCAGTACAACACACAGGGAAAACACAATTACAAAAAGATTCACACTATTATTATTTTCATCAACAAGAATATGCATTAGAAGATAATTGAGTAAGTTCCTCAATATCCTGAGTTTAAAATAATTTTGAGCTGGGGTCTAGCAGGTGGTGTGGTGGTTAGGGCACTAGACTCCCACATGACTGACCACAGTTCATGTCCTGGACCTGGTGGCTTACTTTCTCACTTTCCTTCTATTTGTCTCTCTCTCTTTCACACTCTGACCCTCTCTGATCAAATTTAAATAAACAAATAAAGTTAATAGAAATAATTCTTTTTAAAAAAGATTGTGAGACAAGAAGCTTATTCCCAGGCAAATCATTATAATCATGAAATCAAAAACAGTTAAATGTAGGCCAGATAAAAGTTTTATTTTTCTAGAATATTTCTGAAAACTTTGTTTAACTATGCACCTTAGAAAAATTAGCTTGAAAATCAAGAATAGTAGACATAAAACAAATTTTCATTTAAAACTTCCATATAATTCTACATTTATTGTATAAATGAACTAGGATGTAAACTCTTTTCAAATTTTTCTACAGATTTTTCTTTCAGTAAAGTAAGGAATTTTCAAAAGCCTGTGTTGCATTAACACCAAACTAGCATGTATTTTAAACAAAAAAACATACTTGGTGTGTCAGAATTTTGTCTTGAATCAATTTATGTTTGTCAAGGCATTAGAAACACTATGAATTATAAAGACTAAGATATAGAGACCAGCAAATGGCAGAATGGTTAGGTTGCTGGACTCTGATGTAGTCTACCATGGTTCAAGTCCTAGAGACCCAGTGGCTTAAACCTCATGCTGTTTGCATGCATTTCCAAGATCCTGAGAGGAGAAAGGAGAAGAGATTGAGGCATGATAGTACCCCCTGGGAGGTGATGTTTTGCTTTCTGTCTCCTAGTGAGTGCATGTACCCTATAGCAAAAATCTCTCTCTCGAAAAAAAATAAAGAATAAAATATTGAAATTAGGGGATTTGAAGAGTTTTTTTTTTTTTTCTTCACACACACCCCCCCACACACATACACACACACAGGGTGTGTATGATCACAAGAAAGACAGAGAAACAGAAAGGGAAAAATCACCTCCCCCCTCCCCATGTGGGATGGCCATGCCACTATCACTGCTCTATTCTCCTCTCAGGATTTTGGGCACACATGCCTGGTGTGAGTTTTAAACCACTACTTCCAGGACTCGAACTGCCATCAACTATGTGGCAATCCAGCAATGAAACCATTATGCCATTCACTGGCCCCAAGCCAACTGCTTTGTTATCTGGTGAAGATCTAATGTTGCTGTATAACAGTGAGCTGGTGTCAAGAAGGGAGAAGGAAAATCCCTAGCAAAGCAGGAGCATGAAGACACAGTGGAGTTGTATTCTTCACGTCCTGTCCCTCACCTCACTGACGAGGGTAGTCTGCAGAACTGCCCCCATGTCACATGCACACATGTCCCTTGACATTATTACAGGAGGGAATGCAGTGAGATTGGAAGAATTTCACCTGGCTGCTTCCTTATGCCCCAGAGAGAGACAATAGGGCCTGCTCAACAGGCAGAATTTAATTTTAGGGCCATCACTGGCCTTCAGAGCAAGAGTGGTGTTGACCATGGTTCGAGACCCAGACCTGGTAGATTAAACTCGCGCCGGGTGCATGTGTGTGTATGCCAAGATCCCAAGAGCAGAATGAAGAAGAAGGGATTGTGGCATGGTCATCCCCCTGGGGAGTGATTTCTTGCTTTCTGTCTGTTTCTCTCTGTCTTTCTGGCAAGTGCATACACCTTATTTGGCAAGTGGATTCCCCTTCCACCAAAAACGTCTCAAAAAAAAAAAAAAAAAAAAAAACCAGAAAAAAGAAGCTGACCTTCATACATGTTCATAAGGCTCTGATTTCAGAAACCATTGGAAGCTTATCCACGAAGGACAAATGCCAGGATACAGACTCCACTGTGAGCTGTTGAGGGCAGAGACGACTTGGTGATTCAAAGGAGTAACAAGCCTTTCGTTTTCTCCTAAGTTCCTACCAATGCCATGGTGGTCCAGCCTTAAAATCAAGAAGCATAATAATCAAATAGCTTAGTGTCAATAATTGGGATGTTTTTAAAATGTATGTTGTTGGTTATCAGAGGTGAACTATTCTTAATAGTACTTAACCATTTTTTTAAGAGACATTTTTGCTATTGAGCATGTGTGTTTGCTGGAGAGACAGAGATAGAAACAGGTAGTGAGAAATCACCCTCCAAGGGGGATGGCCACACTGCAATCTCTTCTCATCAATTCTCCTCTAGGGACATGGGCATACGTGCACATGTGCCCAGTGTGAGGTTTTTTTTTTTTTTTCTTTTTTTGAGAGATCTTTGTTATAGAGCATGTGCACTCACCAAAAAGGTGGAAACGGAGAGAAAGAAAGTGAGAAATCATCCCCCAGGAAGGATGGCCACATGGCAATCCTCTCTCCTCCATTGTCTTCTCCGTATTTTGAGCATGTAGGCACATGTGCCCAGTGTGAGTTTTAAGCCAATGGGTCTGGGACTCAAACTGTAATCGACTATGTGGGAGTCCAGCAACGTAACTGCTATACTATCTGCTGGTCCCAATCCAGCATGAGTTTTTAAGCTGCCAGATCTGGAATTCAAACTACGGTCAACTACTTGTGAGTCCAGCAACATGTCCATTATGCCATTTGGTGGTACCATTATTTAAGCATTTTTAAAAACTCTTGTGATATTATTATAAAGCTGTTTATCTGTAACTATATTTTAAAATTACTCTTTTCCTAGGCAGTTACCACATTTAATTTGCTCAATGTTTTGTTGACCAGTTTGAAGTCAGTAGGGCAAAATCTTGAAATCAATTAGCACATTCTAAGTATCTATTATGGGCCAAGCTCCATAGGAGGCATTACACATTATATGAAATAAATGAAGCATGGCTGGCCTCTGAGAATTTAGCCTACTAGACAAAATTAGGTATGAGTAGCATTATATTGTATTATAGTATAAAATAAGCTGTAATATGCCACAGAACCATTAGAATCTTACACCATTCTAATAAATAACTTTTTGCTTATGAGCCTGTTGTTTCTGAGTTCTGAAAAAAGGAGTGTTAATGATAGAATGTATTTAATTCATTCATTTATTTAAACTCAAATGTCAATTTGTGGACATTTTCATCAAACAAACAAATAAGCAAATGAATTAATGGAGAAACAACGTCCAAAGTATAGTGCTCCTGAGCGGCAGTATTAAAAAGTGATATTTTCAAAGAGGGTGGTAGTATTGGCAAATCAATAATAACTTTTATAGCAAAGTACATTCAACACTCCACTTACTGTGTTCATACTGAGTCTGAGAGGAGAGGGAGGAAAGATATGGAGAGAGAGAAAAGAACACCTTCTACATGGTATGGTCATGCTATGATTCCGTTCCTTTGGTTCTTCAGCCCATCAGATATTGGACAATCACTTTTCATGTTTTCAGACTGACCGGGCTGGAAGCTCAGAACATTGCCATCATGTAGGATCTGGCTTCTCTTGAGCAGCACGTTATCACCGAAGAGTCAATTCAAACCTGGACTGGTCTTCTAATTTAATTAAATTTGATATTTTTGGTTCAAATAAAGTCAAGAATATTAAGTGGAATATCCAACTAACAGTAGGATAATAATTGTTCTCTCTAATACAGTGTTTGACATTAATATTTTAATGCAAGTTATATTAACAGGAGGTCTATTTAGACTATTTACAAAAAAGATTACTTATGTAATAGTTTGTACATATCCCACATTATATGCCATTGAAATCTTTCATATTTTTCCACTAAATAGCATCTTATCTGTATGATATATTTTGTGGGAAGACAGGATCTTGCTGTCATGATTGTCCTGCCTCAGCCTCCCACTAAGGACTAAAGACTCATGCCTGGAACCCTTTTCCTCAAGAAGACATGTCCCTATGCTGCCCAGGCCAACATCAAGCTCATGGGTCTCAGCTTACTCTAGTTGCTAGGATTACTGGCATAAGCCACATGCTTGGCCTTTAAATTGAATGAGGACTTACACTGAGGCCTCTCGTGTGTTCCCAGCTTATAGAGTGTAGTGTCTTAGCAGCGGGCATCACTGCAGAGAGGCCTCTGAATGAATTTTTATTTTCAATCATGATGTAATTTTGTGATTACCTATGTGCTTTGAGGGGCATGAGCAGATGAACCTCTCAATTTTAGAGAATACTCTAAATCAATTACTCTTTTAGCAATTAAATTATGTAAATCTGTGGTCAAATTACAGCTTTAATCATCCTTCTTGGTCTGTACGCTACTTTAATTTATCTATCCTAAAAAAATTACATATGAATATTTGATAACATTAACAGAATAATTTTGTAAGCCACTGTGAAGAATATGGGGGAAAATCATATTTTTGAAACAAAGATACATGTTTGAGATTTCTAAGGGAACAAACTAAATAATTCAAAGCAATAAAAACAATAGCAAAAAAGAAAGTCTGATTTTAAAAACAAAATTTTACCAAAAGTGTGAAAATATAATTCTATGTACTATATTCTGTGATTTGATTGAAATAGAATGGATTTAAGCTTTAATAAATGTAATGTTAGAGTTAAGTTAAAAATGTCAAGTGTACAAATAATTTATTAGAAATATTTTTATTTTTAAAATTTTTTGTTTATTTTCATTTTAGAAGTTTTTATCTTAGAGCATGTGTGCTCACCAGAGAGATAGAGAGAGAGAGAGAGAGAGAGAGATGAGAGAGAGAGAGAGACAGATACAATAAGAGGGAAAATTAGAATCATCCCCCACAGGGGGGGATGATAATATCATAATTCCTTCTTATCCATTCCCTTCCCTGGGACCTTGGGCACACATGTACATGTGATCAGCATGATTTTCAAGCCACCAGCTGTGGGACTCAAATTGTGCTTGGCCATGTGGGAGTCTAGTAATATAATCATCATGCCATTTCAGGTCCCTATTAGAAATATTTTTAAATTTCTTACAATTTTATAATATTTTCCTTAGTCTTTTAGAATATATGAACATTATTTTGATGCAAAATAATGGGCATTATTTTGATTCAAAGAGAAAACAAATTTTATTAACTGCATACTTTTTTGTTATTATTTATACATTCAATTGCTATACATCATTTAGATGGTAAAGAGACTTTATCCAGCATGATGCGCAGCTCAGACCAGTTGAGAATACTATAGACATCCTCATCAACCGATAATAAACTATATCCGTATTCCACAAGGATCTTATCTCTCCATTTTCTCCCTAATTTCCTTTCCTGTATTCTTTCCCTCCTACTCTCTCATTCCACTTTGTCTCTAGTGTCCATAAAAATTTTTAATGCTTTTATGTTCTCCAGTCTTTCTGTCTCTACCATAGAGTGCGGACAGTTTGTATATGTTAAGTGGAGACATATGATGTCTCTTTTTCATAGCCTGAATTGCTTCACTCAGCAACAAATATTCCATATTTGTCTACTTTCTAATCAAATTCCAGGAATTTTTTTTTATGTCTGAATAATATTGCATGGAGTATATGTGCCACACTTTTTCAATCCATTCATCCATTTGTGGACATCTGAGTTGGTTCTAGGTATTAGCAATCATGAATAGTGCTGCAGTAAATATAGTTGTGTAAGCATTTTTCCAACTGAGCATTCTCCTGTCCTTTGGGTAGATACCCAGAAGTGGAATTGCTGGATCATATGGTAGTTCTATTTGATGATCTTTGAGGATTCTACATATTGTTCTCCTTAGTGGCTGGACCAATTTACATTCCCACCAACTATGTAGGAGTGTTACCCTTTCACCACATCCCTGCTATAATTTATCATTTTTGTTTTTCTTTTTAATCTTCAACATTCTGACTGGAGTTAGGTGGTATTTCATTGTGATTTTGATCTGCACCTCCTTTATGATGAGGGAGGTTGAGCATTTTTTTTTTTTTTGAGAGGATTTTGCTAATAGGGCGCGTACACTCGCCACACAGATAGAGAGAGACATAGAGACAGAAAGCGAGAAATCACCTCCCAGGGGGGATGTTCACACCCATCTCCCACAATCCCTTCTCCTCCATTCTCCTCTCGGGATCTTAGGCACGCACGCACATGCGTTGTAAGCTACTGGGTCCGGGACGCGAACCGTGGTCGACTAGGTGGGAGTCCAACGACATAGCCGTTATGCTAACTGCTGGTTCCCTGAGCATTTTTTTTTTATATGCTTTTTGGATGTTTGTATGTCTTCCTTAACGAGTTGTTTCTTCAGCTCATTTTCCTATCTTTTAATTGGCTTAATAATTTTCTTCTGGGTAAGCCACTTGAGTTCTCTGTGTTTTCTGGTTATCAGTCCCTTATCTGAGGCACAATTAACAAAAATTCTCTCCCATTCTAAGAGTTGTTAATTCACACTAATTTTGGTATCCTTTGCTGTGCAGAAACTTCCTTATCTGATGTAATCCCACCTGCCTATTTTGGGAATTATTGTCTGTGCTTTGGGGGGTCTTGTTTAAGAAGGCTTTGCCTACAGAAATGTCTCCGAGTTTACCCAGTGCTTTCACCAATAGTTTTATAGTTTGCGGTTTGAGGGTTAGATCCTCTTTGAGTTGATTTTTGTTGATGGTGACAGATACAGGTTCAGATTCATCTTTCAGCAGGTGGATACCCAGTTTTTCCAGCACTGTTTGCTAAAGACGTTTTCATTTTCCCATTTGATTGGCCGGTACCCTTTATCAAAGATCAGTTGGCTGTATATTTGGGGGTTTATTTCTGGGGTCTTTACTCTGTTCCATTGGTCCTCATGTATATTTTTGTGTCAATACCACACTGTTTTGATTATCACAGCTTTGTATTTATATATTTATATATTTATATATTTATATATTTATATATTTATATATTTATATATTTATATATTTGGGAGTCAGAAAGTGAAATGCTACCTACTCCACTTTTCTTGTGTATGATGGCTTTGGCAATATGGTGTCTTTTATGATTCCAGACGAATTCTATGATTGTCTTTTCTAGATCTGTGAAAAATATCTCTTACAATTTTATATGTAAAATTAAATGTGTAAAATTAAATATGATTGCATTAAATATGTAGATTAATTTGGGTATGATGGCCATTTTGATTATATTAAGTCTGCCAATCCAGGAACATGAGATGTCCTTCCACTTTTTTGTACACTTTTTGATTTCCTTTTTAAGGTTTACATAGTTTTCCTTATAGAGGTTTTTGACTTCCTTGGTTAGATTTATTCCTAGGTATTGTATACTTCTTGTGGTTAGAGTAAATAGGATTACTTTCCTCAGTTCTGTCCTTGTCTGCTTGTTGTTTGTATATAGAAATGCTATAGATTTTTGTAGGTGAATTTTGTATCCTGCCACTTTACTGTATGCATTTATTACTTTGAGGAGCTTTTTCATGGATACTATTGGATCTTCTATGTATACGATCATGTCATCTGTAAACAGAGATAATTTTAGCTCTTCCTTCCCTATTGGAATGCCTTTTATTTCCTTCTCTTGTCTGATTGCATTGGCTAAGACTTCTAATTGAATTTGAATAGGAGTGGAGAAAGTGGGCAGCCTTTTCTTGTACCAGTTTTTAGTGGTAAAGCTTTCAGCTTTTCATCACTCAACATGTTAGCTATAGGTTTTTCATAGATAGCTTTTATTATGCTGAGACACCATTCTTATGTGCCAATTTTCCTGAAAGTCTTATCCTAAAGGAAGGTTGTATTTTGTCAAATGCTTTATCCACATCAATTGAGATGATAATGTAGTTTTTATCTTTCTGTTGTTAATATGGTGTATTACATTTATGGTTTTGCATATGTTGAATCACCCTTGCATCCCTAGAATAAAGCCTACTTGGTCGTGATGAACCACTTCTTTTTATATGCAATTGAATATGGTTAGCAAGTATTTTGTTGAGAATTTTTACGTCTATATTAATCAGAGATATAGGTCTGTAGTTTTCCTTTTTGTTATAACCTTATCCATTTTGAGAATAAATGGAGGGTAATGGAAGCTTCATAGAATGAAAGGGATCCTCCCTTTTGTAATATTTAGCAGTGGGACCATCAGGACCTGGACTTTTCTTTGTTAGGAGGTTATTTATTACTAATTCAATCTCATTGCTTATTATAGGTCTATTCAGGCTTTCAATGTCCCCTTGTGTCAATCTTGGTAGATTATATGTGTCCAGGAATTTGTCCATCTCATCCAGGTTTTCTTCTGTTTTCTCATAGTATCCTCTAATGATGTTTTGTATTTCTATTATGTCTGTTGTAATGTTGCCTGATTCATTGCAAATATGACATATGTGGTTTCCTTCTCTGTTCTTCTTAATTAGTCTAGCTATTGGTGTATCAATTTTGTTTATCTTTTCAAAGAACAAGCTTTTGCTTTGATTTATTTCCTGTATAGTTCGCTCATTTTCTATTTCATTTATGTCTGCTTGAATCTTTCTTATTTCTTTTCTCCTGGCAGTTTTTGGCTTTTTTGCTGTTGCTGTTGTTTTTCCAATTTCCTGAGGCATGATGTTAGGTTGTCCTTCTGCCACTTTTCCATCTTTTTTGTGTGCACACTAATTGCTATGAACTTCCCTCTTATGACTGCTTTTGCAGTGCCCCATAAAGTATGGAAACGTGTGTATTCATTATCATTTCTTTCCACGAATCTTTTAATTTCAGTCTTGTTCTCTTCAGTAATAATGAAGTAATTCCGAAGTAGGTTATTTAGTTTCCATGTATTTGTGTATTTTCATGGGTTTGAACCTGTTTAAACCAGCTTCAACTGGTCTAAACCAGTCAGAAGCTGTTTGACCCATTCAGAACCAGTCTAAACCAGTCATAACCTTTTTAAACAGTTTCAACAAATCAGAACATGCCTGAACCAGTCTAAACTAGTCAGAACTTTTTGAACCAGTCAACCACATGGGTGCAACACATTTAGAGTGAAGTTTTAAAACATTTTAAATTTACCTATAATAAAATAACTGAATAACAGTAATAACTTCTGTGCTGGCTATTTGGGGAGTAAAATAATGTTTACCATTTTTTCTATTTATCCAAATAAATGTAGTAAATCTGTTTAAAAAATAATGCTCATTGATGTTTTAAGCACAAGAGCATTTCCATGACTATTCTAGGCACATAAGGAGAATCCAGGCACATATAGTACAAATTTGATCACTTTTCTAAATTGATGCTTTATCATAGTGTATGTCAGTACAAAATATGAGTACAAATGTTAATATTTTTCTGTTTCAACATATTTTTAACATTTATTGAAGAATACAAACATCTTTTACATTTATTCTATTAAGAGAAAAGAAAAAAAATATCTTACAAAAGAGAAATTATTTGAGACATAGACTCTAAAAAAAGCATTAATTAACAGATAGAAAGCAGCAGAAATATACTATCATTATCCTTTATACTTTAAAAATAAAAGAATTAATGATTCATGTGGGCTATCAAAGTCTAATCCTTTAAAAATTTCTATATCTCATATTTGTTATGTTTTTCCCTGTGGAAAGACTGAAAAATAATGCAAAAGAGTAATTTACTAGGTTAAAGGAGTTAGAATGATAGGGTTGGAGACCTTAAAAGACAAATCAATGGACAGCATCATTTCACATCGTTTGATTAATTTGTTCTGAACCCAGCTGCTCCTTGTTCTTGGCTCAATTTTCTCAGAATTTTTCCACTGGGAGAATGCTGTTTATTAATAAAATTTAACTTGCACATAAACACAGAAAATAAACATGCCTCCAAAAATGATCTGCTACAAAACAGTGTATGAAATTATTCTTGGATAGTAGCATCCTTAACTCTTGTAATACAAATATACTTTTAGCTCTCAGATTACCAACTAACATTGACTACCTATTTTTATCCTTAGGAATATCTTTTTCCTCATGGGTGAAATTTTTTTGTTGAATGGTTAATGTGCCTAAAACAAACACAGATGAAGAGCAAAATTCATACTCTCTAAGAATTTCTAGGAAAGTTGACAAATAGTAATTAAATCAAAAGATGATAAAAGTAGATGTAGAGTAGGAGTTAGCCAACAATTTGGCCATAAGTCAAATCTGGCCTATTGAAGATTTTTGTATAGCCCTTGGGCTTGGAATGACTTTTTTATACTTTTAAATATTTAAAAAATTATTGAAAAGAAAAATAGAAATTTGTAACACATGAAAAGTACATAAAATTTAAATTTTACTCAATAGGCACATTTAAAAGAGAATTACTAAAGGACACATGCACTCCCCAGAGAAAGAAAGAAGGGGAGAGAAAGAAAAGGAAAGTGAGAAACCAAGCCACCAGGTTTGGGACTCAAACCACAGTTGGTCATATGGGAGTCTAGCACCTTAGACACCACACCACTTATGGGCCCAATAAGTATATTTTTATTTATTGAACATTGCTACATACATTTATTGTTTATTATGTTATCTTCCTGATTTTAAGTTATGACAATCAAGTTGAGTGGTTGAGCAATTAATTGTAATAGATACTACTGGCCAACACACCTAAAATATTTATTGCTAGACTTTTTGCAGAAAAATGTTACTTGACTTCTTGCCTAGAGAAGCATAAAAAAAATAGAGAATTAATTTACAGCAGAGCTGTGAAAATAACAGAATGCAATGGTGATGTCAGCAAGATGACAGAAAAGAAATCCCCAAAACTTCCTTCTTAAGAGAGTCACTGATTCAACAATACATGGACTGATTCCCTTCTTTCACAAATCCAGAAATCAGTTAAAAAGCTTCTATAACCCACATGAGAGTGGTACTAACCTCATCCATGTTTGCATAAAAATTTATGTCATTTTTTTTCTGCCATTGTCCCTACTCCTGGCATCACATGAAAAAATTGGGAGGAAACTTCCAACTTCTGCTTTCAATTGGGTAGGGTAAAAAAAGACTAGACCATTCATTTAATATTCTGACTTTTTGGGAATAGGGGTGCTCAAGAGACTGGTTTCTCTCTTGCCTGAATCTAAAGATTATTAAGAAAGTGTACCAGTAAGGACTACTGAAAACAAAAGGCAATGGTTTGGATTTGCATGTTGCTACTTGCCACAGTCCCTCCCCCTGGTTTGGTGTGTCATAATTGGGACAAATTTTACAACTATCAATTTTACTCCAAGGAAGAAAAAAAGACTTTTGCAGGGAATTGTTTGCCTAAATCTGAATGCTGGCAAAAAGGGCACCAGGTTGGGAGCCACTTAAATCTAGGGTGACAGTTTAGACTAGCATGTACTTACTCATTACTGTCCCTTCTCCTTGCTCAGTGCAGAATGATCAAATGAAAAATCCCAACTATCAGTTTTTCTTTAGGTAGTAAAAGAGTCAAAACATTCATTCAAAATTCTAGCCTTTCAAGCGACTTCCTAATAGACCATTTTATGTTTTGCTTGTCTCAGAGTGTTGATGAGACCCAGCGTACTCCAGATTTGGCTTTTGAAAACAAAAGAGTTGTACAGTTTGTTGCTGTACTGGAAGACCTACAGTACAGCAAACAGGGGTCAATATAGCTTAGCAAACTCTTCCTCAGCAGAGAAAGGGACAAATGGAGTATATGTCTAAAAGTCTAGCTTTTCATGGGTTTGCCAAAGGGTTTCTGTCTTGCCAACTTGGAATGCTAATAGGATCTGGCATATTCTACAACCCTGGGGGCTTCTGAAGACAAAAGAGCTGGATGACTTTCTACATTCCAGATAATCTGCAGTACTACAGGCTGACAAAAAGAAGAAATAACGGATTATAAACTCTTGAAAAAAGAAGCAGACCATTTATCTAATTGTTAATTAACATGCATAAGGCCAGAGAAGACTCTTCCATAGAAAAGGTTTGAGAGATTCCATGACTATCTAGCTGAGTTAATTGGTGAAAATTTTTCCTGAATAAAACCAATTCTTAGAGAGGTCGTTGTTTTGTCAAATGCTTGGATCCCAACACAAAGTTAGAAGACACACGAAGAAACAGGGAAACGCATGGGAACTACAGAAACTTTGTGGAAAAATTGTACTAGATTTTGTGTTTATATTGGTGCAAATATTTTTTGAAACCTATATACAGTTTGTTTATAATACTTACTGTTCCACTAACTTTTTGAAGAATACTTGCTGGCCCCAAAAGTATATACTTTGAAAATGAAGTCAGCTGTGGTGGGGCAATACTGACACAGCACTCCGATGCTAAAGCAATTTGGAAAAGTCACCTTCTGAGATCTCTCTATACATACTGGGTCAAGTATGTATGCCCATGATCCTGTCTGGCTAGGTATGTGAATGGTTACAGTGCAAAGACCCTGTTGGGGCCATTTTTTTTTTCTTTCTCTCTCTCTCACTCTCATCCCTGTCTTTCTTTCTGTATCATAGAAGAAATAAATTACTTAATTAAAAAAATGGCTAGAAAGTGGTTTGACAATAAAACAACATTCTGTGAGACTGAACTACATGAGAATGTTCTGCATTTGTGTCCAGAAACATTCCTGGACATTACAGGCACATTCATGACTATGATCTGAAGCTGGCTGAGACTGGAGAGAGAACACGATGTCAAAAACTTGTTCACGGTACCATCTCTCTCTGTCTCTGTCTTTCTCTCTGTCTTACTCATGAAGAAAAGAAACTTTTATGCAAATAAGATTATATGTTATCTATAAAAGAATTACTTTAGATTTAAGGACACATAGGGACCAAAAGTGAACAGAATGGAAAATAATTTTATTATGCAAATAGTGAACTAAAAAAAAGCAAGATTTTTTTCTAAGACCATACTTAGACAAAATCTAAAGTAAAAATTGTCATGAGAGACAAAAGTAGACAGTATATAATAATAAAAATTTCAATTCAGTATAAATACGTAATAA
This sequence comes from Tupaia belangeri chinensis, assembly GCF_000334495.1. NCBI lineage: Eukaryota > Metazoa > Chordata > Mammalia > Scandentia > Tupaiidae > Tupaia > Tupaia belangeri. The sequence goes on from NW_006159890.1 coordinate 598,449, forward strand.
TTATAAGTATATATGCACTCAAACATAAAAAGCCAACATTTACAGAACTGAGAGGAGAAATAGCAATATAATAATAAATTTCAATATCCCACTTTTATAATGAATAAAGCATTTAACCAACAGGCAATAAGAAACAAAGGTTCTGAATAGTACTATAGACCAAATGGACCTAACAAACATATATACAATATTCTGCCCAATAGTGGGGGATTCTTCTTCAATATACATGGAACACTCTTAAGTATAGAGTACATGTTAGGTTGAAAAAAAGTCTTAACAATTTTAAGAAGATTGGAATTATGGCAAACCTCTTCTCTGATTGCAGTGAGATAAAATTAGAAATTAATAGCCAATAGAAAATTGGAAAGTTATTATGTGTACATTAAAATACATACTCTTGAACAACTTATGAATAAATAAAGAAGTCAATTGGAAATTGGAAAAAGAATCTTGATAAATGATTGTGAAAATACAACATACCCAAAATACAATATGCAGCAAAAGCTTTACTAAGAGAGAATTTTATAGCAGTAAAATATTTGTATTAAAAAGAAAAAAAAAGTCTCAAAAAATTCTCTAAATTTGCATTTCAGGGAACTGAAAAAAAATAAATAAAACAACCCCCCCAAAAGAAGGTAGCAGAAGGAAGAAAATAATAATAATAATAATAAATAGAATAGAAATAATTAAAATAGAGAATAGAAAAATTAAAGATATTTTTAAAAGGAAATTAACAAAAATTAGCAACTCATTAGTTGGAATAAGGAAAATAAAAGAAAGATCCAAATAAATAAAGTAGGAAATGACAGGATATATTACAGTGATTGTTATAGAAATAGAAAGAATTAGAGGAGGAGCCAGCAGTTAGTGTGATTATTAAGGTGCTGAACTCCCACACTGATAACTGTGGTTTGAGTCCGAGATTTGGTGGCTTGAAAGTCACAATGGGCACATGTGCATGCTTGTACAAAATCCCAGAAGGAGAATGGATTGTGGCATGGCCATCCCCCTCGGGAGGGTGATTTCTCACTTTATTCCTCATTGTCTTTTTCTGGAAAGTGCATGTACCTTATGTCAAAAATAATGAACAGCAACACTAACCAACAGGATAACCAAGAGAAAATGGACAATTCATTTAAATCCATCAAGACTGATTCATAAAGCCATATAACATGTGGGCATGGCATTAATTAATAATAAAATTGAAACAGTAGTTAAAAACCTCAGAGTAAACAACACAAAATCAAGGAATAGATGGCTTCATTGGAGAGTTCTACTAAACCCTTAAAGTGAATTAATTCAATCTTCAACCTCTTACCAAAAAAAAAAGTGAATAGAACAAACACTTCCAAACCAATTTTACCTGGTTAGAAATGAACAAACTGAACTCAAATTTTTTTTAAAAAATTCCAGTTATAGTATAATAAATACATAGAAATAAAATTAATCAAAGAGTCAAAAGACCAGTACACTGAAAACTTTAAAAGGTTAATGAAAATTACTGAAGAAAACACAAAAATAAACAAATGCATTTCATGTTCCTTTATTGGAAATATTAATATTGTTACTATTTTATCTCCATACTGCCCAAAACAATCCATAGACTCAGTGTAATCTTTATAAAAATTCTAGTGGCATTTTTTTTTCACTCAATAAGAGAAAAGAATCTTAAAATGTATATAGAAATGCAAAGAAGTCAGAGTAGTCAAAAGAATCTGAAAAAGATGAATAAAGCCAGGGGCTCTAGGTTTCCCTACTTCAAAACATATCACTAAGCTGCAGTTATCAAAACAGTGTGGTATGGAATAAAGGCACAACTGGAACAGAATAGAGCCATATTTAAACTCACAAAGATATAGTCCAATGATGTTTGAAAAGGGTATTAAGATTATATAATGGGCGGGACCAACAGTTAGCGTAATGGCTTTGTCACTGGACTCCCACGTAATCGACCGTGGTTCGAGTCCCACATCCAGTGGCTAAAACTCACACCAGGCGCATGTGCGTGCATGCCCATGATCCCGAGAGGAGAATGGAGGAGAAGGGATTGTGGCGTGGCCATCCCCCCTGGGGGGTGATTTCTCGCTTTCTATCTCTCTATCTCTGTCTGTCTGGCGAGCGCACATGCCCTATAGCAAAAACCTCTCAAAAAAAAAAAAAAAAGACTATATAATGGGTTAGGATAATCTCTTCAATAAATGACAGTAGAAAATCAGACATCTACATGTAAAGTTAATTAATTAATTAAAATGGGACTCTTATCTTAGACCATACACCAAAAATTAACTGTCGGTGGACTTAGACTTACATATAAGACATAAAACTGTAATATAGTTTATTAAGTGGCCAGCATGTTAAGTGACCCAGTGAAAACCCAGTCCTGGAGACTGACTTTCTCTCTTTCTCTCTCTTTCACACTCCTTTCAAATTTTAAAATAAAAATAATAGATAAATAAAGTGAAACAAATAATTCATTGAAAAATTAAAAATGAAATTATTATATGGTCCAGCAATTCCATTTTTGGACATTAATCCAAAACAACTTAAAATAGTATTTCTTTTTTTTTTTTTGGATAGGTTTTTGCGATAAGGTGCATGTGCTTGCCAGAAAGACAGAGAGAGACAGAGAGACAGAAAGTGAAAAATCACCCCCCCGGGGGGGGGGAATCATCCAGAAGGAATTCCTTCTCCTCCATTCTCCTCTTGGGATCTTGGGCATGCATGCACTTGTGTCTGGAGTGAGTTTAAGCCACTGGGTCTGGGACTTGAACCATGGTCGACTACATGGGAGTCCAGAGACATAGCCATTATGCCAACTACTGGTCCCGAAAATAGTATCTTGAAGAGATAATTGCACTAAATGTTTATTCTTGCACTACTCACTATAGCAAATAGGGAGCAACAACTTAATGTTCACTTAGAGAGAAATAAATAAGCAAAATGTGATATATACATACAATTACATATTTTCAGAATTTAATAAGAAGGAAATTCTGTCATATGATATAAATTGAATAAACCTTGGGGTTCATAGTTTTAAAAACTGAGCAGAATGGTAGATACTTCTGTAGTAAACAGTTGTTCATATGGTCTTTAGAAAGAAACAGAAAAACTGTCAGTCATTCTAAATTTTGAATATGTCTTACTATAATATTTTTAATGTTTCTCTGCACTTTTAATGACATCTTATAATTTTATTACCTTTCATTTACTGCTGAGCTCCTAAGAAACTATTAGATCTATTCCTACCTCAGAAACAAATATACAAGTTATTACCTGAAATTATAAAATAAAATTATTTCGCTCTTCCCAACAAAAGACATGTAACAAAGTGCCCTCTGTCTAGGATCATCTTCTATCACATTATCTAAGAAATCTTTCTGTGTGTCATAGACAAGTAGAAAAATATAACTTAAATAAGCATCTTCGCTGATGGAGCTTTTAGAGGAAGACAAAATAAAACCATTATCTCTGCTATCTTTTTTCCCATCATCACATATTTTTTCATGTGATATGCATGCCAATAAAATAAATAAAGCAATATTATAAAATCATTTCATTATGAGAATTAATTAAAAATTCCTCTATTATCAATATAATGCTATATTCATTATTAGAGATTGCATGGGGTATATACTTCTTTCTTAAATAAAAAGTTATTACCAATTAAATCACCATCCTAAACCTTTTTCTCTTCTCACTTTTGAGGTCTAATCATTAATATTCTGTTAATAGGGAATGTACATACAATGTATAAGAGAAAATATATTCCTCTAGAGCATAGGATTCTAAGTATGATTAATTTACATGTTTTGGAAAACTCTAAAACTCTTTCACTGTTGAGTACCTATGATCCATCTAAACTTAGCAGCATCTCTTCATGAGAGTTCTCTGAAACTCTCATAAGATGAAGTTGGCTCCAGGTGTCTTAAAACTAACTGACTTTTGTTAGTTTGAGCTCTTCAGCACAAAACTAACAAGAACAGTGAGATGTGAAGAGTACCAGTGACTAAGAGAGCATCCAAGTCATCAAAGGGGGGAGACAAAAACTAACATAAGGGTTTTTCTTTAAGAAAAAAAAAAATTATACTGTTTGTGTTGGTTTACCCTATAATAAGATGGAAATACTACTGTAGATTATAAAATAAATGAAAGATTCGAATGCATAATAGCAGGGAGTGCAACTGTAGATACTAGAGATACTACAGAGAAGGCAATGGGGGTGGGTAATGGAGGAGGGAGGGGAACAGGAAAAAACAAACAAATAGTACCTTTAATTGACACAAACATGAAACTCTGTTTGCTGTTGATGACGTACAGGATAGGGAGAGAGGAAGAAAGGGAGAGAGCGAGAGAGGAAGTGAGAAAGCAAGACACCAGGACTGGGATTCTAACAGCAGTCAGCCATGTGGTAGTCCAGCATCATTAACCACATGGCACCTGCAGTCAGAGACAGAGTTTCTCTAGAACTGGGCTTCTGATCATTGCCTGCAGAATGTCTGACCCCTTCTAGTTCTTACACATGTACAATGAATACATTTTAAAATATAAAATACCACAAGAACATACATATATCACAACTAACTGATAGGTACTAAAGGCATACATCAAAAGAGATAATATATAATTTAGTAAGATTATGATCAAAAGTAATTCTGGAATTTGACAAGAACACCATAGTTCATTAAAGATATTTGATAATTGGCTTTTCTTGTCTTTTTTGAATGCTGTAAATTTGTAAGAAGAGCAAAGGGTCTTGGGGAGATATCATGAATTCTGCATGCCCAATGAACTCTCTACAATATTAATTCTGCATTGAATGCCAATACCTGGTCATTAAAGCTTTAGTTTATTGCTACATCAATTCTAACTCACAAATGAGGTGAACATGTAATAAGCATTAATAAAATGTCAAATAATATTTAAATCATGTTTAAAATAATCTTTTTTCTTTTTTGAGAGAGAGAGTCTTTTTCTCTATAGTGCGTGTGCGCTTGCCAGAAAAAATGGAGAGAAACAGAGAGGTAGAATGTAAGAAATCACCCTCCAAGGGGGATGGCCACACCACAATCCCTTCTCCATTCTCCTGTCAGGATCTTGGGCATGCACGCACACGTGCCTGGCATGAGTTCAAGCCACTGGGTTTGGGACTCGAACCACAGTCGACTACATGGGAATCCAGCAACATAGCCATTAAGCCAACTGCTGGCCCCTAAAATAATCTTTAAAATATTCTAAAAGTATAAAAATCTGATTCAAAATGAAAATTTTTTTCTAACTATTAAAATTATATATAATTTTACAGAACTCAGTTTCATCTCCACCCCCCTGGAGAAACTGGGGACCCTGAGGCAGGGCTGGTCACTGGCCCCAGCTCAGTTCTCCCAACCTCAGAGCTCCCCCTGTCAGTAAGACACATGAATAGAAGACTCCTCTTGTGGAGAGCACATGGCCAAACACAGCAGAAGAGAGACTTCAGCACACAACTGACCACAGCAAAAGGGAAGTACACTTATTATTTCAGGTCTAAGAAACATTCTCCAAAAAGGTATCCAAAAGTGAAAATATCTGCCAATGACTAGAAGGAGAAGACAAGCCTCAGGTCTGAATAAACCAGGAACTATATCTCCATCAAAAGAACACAATAACTCCCTTCCATCTCTTGAAAAAATAGAGGAAGTTACCAAAATGTCAGAGAAAGAATTTAGGACATTCATGGTGACAAAACTCTATGAGCTGGAACAGAAAAGAGACATTGAACTACAAGAGATTAGAAAGTCCTTTCATGATAAGAAAGAAGAAATAGAGGCTACAAAAAAGAATCATATGGAACTATAAGAGATGAAGTCTATAATACAGATAATCAAAAACTCTCTAGAAAGTATTAAAAGTCAACTAGACCATGCTGAGATCAAATCTCCGGCATAGTGGAGAAAAAATCTGATCTAGAAAAAAAAAAAAACACCAAAAAGGTAGAAAAAAAAACCAAAAAAAAAAAAATGAGCATAATACACAAGAACTACTAGATTCCATTAAGCACCCAAATATTTGAATCATTGGTATCCCAGAAGATGAAGAAACTGATAAGAGCATGGAAAATCTATTCCATTAAATCCTGGAAGAAAACTTCCCAAATATGGAGAAGCACTCAAACATCCAGACCCAAGAAATACAAAGGACCCCAAATAGAATCAACCGAAGAAGATCTTCCCCAAAACACATGTTAGCCAGACTGTCCAAGACCACAGACAAAGACATGAAACTAAGATTGGTAAGAGAGAAACCAGAAGTGATCTACAAAGGTCATCTCATCAGGCTAAACACCGAACTTTTCAATAGAAACAATGCAAGCAGGGAAAGAATAGGAAGACATATTGAAAGCATTAAGAGAGAAATAATTTCAAGCAAGATTATTATATCCCACAAGATTATACTTCATATGAGAAAAAAAAAAGATTAAGATCTTCTCAGACAAACAAAACCTGAAAAATTTTGCCAAAACCTACCAGCTCTTCAAGAAACTCTGAAGAGAGTCCTGTTCCAGGAAAACTAAAGAATGAACAGCCAGGGATAAGGGAATAAAAGACAACCAAGACAATGACCAACTTAAAAATAGGGTCAAGTCCATAAATATCGATAATACTTTGAATGCTAATGGATTACATTCTTCAGTCAAGAGACACAGACTGGCTGAATGGCTAAGGAAACAGAAACCTTCTAACTTTTGCCCACACGAAACACATCTCATTGGTGAAGACATATATAGACTAAAAGTCTTGACTGGAAAAAGATATCCCATGCAAATGGGAACCAAAAAGAGCTGGAGTCGTGATACTAATTTCTAATAAAATAGACTTTAAAACAAAAACTGTTCAGAGACAAAGAAGTGCACTATATTTTAGTAAAACGTTCAATAGATCAAGAAAATATAACCCTTATAAATATATATGCACCTAACACAGGAGCACCCAAATATGTGAAGGAAAGACTGTTAGATCTAAAAGGGGAGATAGACTGCAACACACTAATTGTTGGAGACCTCAGTACCCAACTATACCCTCTGGACAGATCATCTAGACAAAAGCATAGGTAAAGAGATAAAGGATCTAAATGATACCATAAATCAAATGGACTTAACAGACATCTATAGAACTTTTCATCCCAAAACCACGAGATACACTTTTTTCTCATCCCCAAATGGAACCTTTTTGAAGATTGACCACGTGATAGGGCACAAGGTAAGTCTCTACAGATTCAGAGGCACAGAAACTGTATCCAGCAACTTATCTGACCATGATGGAATTAAACTTGAGTTTAATTTCAAGAAAAATCCTCAAAAACACTCAAATACAATGAAACTAAATAACCTATTCCTGAATGACTTCACAGCTACTGAAAAAAAAAAAAAAAGAAAAAGAAAAAAAGACTGAAATCAAAAGATTCATGGAAGCCATTGAAAATGAGGACAAAAGTTTCATAAGTTTCCATAATCTCTGGGACACTGCTAAAGCAGTCATAAGAGTGAAGTTCATAGCAATTAGTACACATAAAAAAAGGTTGGGTGGGACCAGCAATTGGTATAATGGCTATGTTGCTGGACTCCGACGTAGTCGACTGTGGTTCGAGTCCTGGACCTGGTGGCTTAAATTCATGCTGGGTGCCTGTGTGTGCAAGTCCAAGATCCCAAGAGAAAGGATTGTAGCATGGGCATCCCCCTGCAGAGTGATTTCTTGCTTCCTCTCTCTCTCTCTTAATCTCTGTCTTTCTGGTGAACACACATTCCCTATAGCAAAAACCTCTCCAAAAAATAAAGTAAAATAAAATAATAAGAAGAGGATGGAAAGGAGGCATATTGATCACCTAACATCATGCCTCAGAGAATTGGAAAAGCATCAGAAAAAAAATCCAAAAAACTCTAGCAGAAAGGAAATAATAAAGATCTAAGAAGAAATAAATGAAATAGAAAATAAATGAACTATACAGAAAATAAATGAAAGTAAAAGATGGTTCTTTGAAAAGATAAACAAAATCAATACACTACTAGTGAGACTCATTAAGAAGAAGAAAGGAACCAGGTAAATAAAATTTGTAGTGAAGCTGGCAGTAAAATGACAGACATAACAGAACTACAAAACATCATTAGAAGATACTATAAACAACTATATGCCAACAAACAAGAAAATCTGGATGAGATGGACAAATTCCTGGACACATACAATCTACCAAGATTAAGCCAACAGGATATAGAATATCTGAATAGGCCCATGGCAAGCTAGGAGATTGAATCAGTAATAAATAACCTCCCGACAAAGAAAAAGCCTGGTCCTGATGGCTTCACCTCTGAATTCTACAAAACGTTTAAAGAAGAGTTAACCCTCATTCTGCTCAAGTTATTGCTAAAGATCCAAAAGGATGAATCACTCCCTAATTAATTTTATGAAGCCTCTATCACCTTTATCCTTAAAACAGATAAAGACAGGACAAGGAAGGAAAACTACAGACCAATATCTCTGATGAATATAGATGCAAAGATTCTAAACAAGATACTAGCAAATGATATCCAACCACTTATAAAAATTATTATACATCATGACTGGGTAGGCTTTATTCCAGGAATACAAAGTTGGTTCAACATATGCAAAACCATAAGTGTAATACACCATATTAATAGAAAGAAAGATAAAAACCATATGATTATATCAATGATGCCTTGATAAGATATAATATCCTTTCACTCTCAGCAATATTGCCATAGGAGGTTCATTTCTCAACAGAATAAAAGCTATCTATGAAAAACCCATAGTGAACATTATCCTAAATGGAGAAAAGCTGAAAACTTTTCTACTAAAAACTAGTATAAGACATGGACGCCCATTTTCTCTACTCCTTTTTAATACAGTACTAGAAGTCCTCATCAGTGCAATCAGAAAAGAGAATAAAATAAAAGGCATTCAAATAGGAAAAGAAGAGGTGAAACTATCTATATTTGCAGATGACATGATTGCATACATAGAAGACTCAATGGTATCCATGAAAAAATTCCTGGAAGTAATGCCTGAATACAGGAAAGTTGCAGGATACAAAATCAACATAGAGAAATCTATAGCATTTCTATATATGAACAGCAGGCAGACTGAGCTAGAACTGAAAAAAGTAATTTCATTTACCATAGCCACAAAAAGTATAAGATACATTGGAATAAATCTAACCAAAAAAGGTATAAACCTTCATAAGGAAAACTACAAGAAGCTAAAAAAAGAAATTGAAAATGATATTAAAATGTGGATAAAATCCCATTTTCTTGGATTGGAAGAATTAATATAATCAAAATGGCAATCCTACCCAAATTAATTTATATTTAATGCAATCCCAATCAAAATGCCAGAGACATTCTTCACAGATCTAGAAAAGACAATCATACAATTTGTCTGGAATCATAAAAGACCTCGCATCGCCAAAGCAATTCTGTACAAATAGAGTGGAGTGGGCTGCATCTCACTTCCTAACCCCAAAATACACTACAAAGCTATAATATTCAAAACAGCATGATATTGGCACAGAAACAGAGAGGTGAACCAATGGAACAGAATAGAGTTCCTAGAAATAAACTCCTAAACATAAAACCAACTGGTTTTTGACAAAGGGTACCAGTTAATCCAGTGGGAAAAGAAAAACCTCTTTAGTAAATGGTGCTGGAAAAACTGGATATTTAACTGCAGAAAGATGAATCTGAACTTCTACCTCTCACCATTGACAAAAATCAACTCAAAGTGGTTCAAAGATCTAAATGTAATATTTCAATCTATAAAACTGTTGCTGGAAAACACGGGGGAAACTCTGGTAGACATCGAGGTAGGCAAAGACTTCTTAAGTAAGACCTCCAGAGCATAGTCAATAATCCCCAAAAAAGACAAATGGGATAAAATCAGACTAAGAAGTTTCTGCATGGCAAAAGGCACAGTAATTTGTGTGAATCGACCCCCCTCTGAACAGGAAAAGTTTTTTTAACTTTGCATCAGACAAGGGACTAATAACCAAAATACACAGGAACTCATGCAGCTATCCTGAAAAAAAGATGATCAACCCTATTAAAAGATGGGAGAATGAGTTGAAAAAAACCACTTTTTTAGGATAACATATGAATAACCAAAAGGTACATGAAAAAAATGCTCAACATTCCTCATTGCAAGGGAGATGCAGATCAAAACAATGATGAGATACCACCTAACCCCAGTCAAAATGACTAAGATTAAAAATATATACATATGATAAGTGCTGACGGGAGTGTGGTGAAGTAGGTGTGGTGGGAATGTAAATAGGTCCAACCACTGTGAGGAACAATTTAGAGATTCCACAAAGATCTACAAATAGAACTACCATATGATCCAGCAATCTCACTCCTTGGTATCTATTCAAAGGACAGAAGAATCCTTAGTTGGAAAAGTGCTTGCACATTGATGTTTATTGTGGCATTATTCACAATTGCTAAGACATGGAACCAACACAAACGCCCACGAACAGATGAATGGATTGAAAAACTGTGGCACATAGACTCTATGGAATACTTCTTAGCCATAAAAAAACAAGACCCTGGCTTTTGACAGAAAGTGGAGGAATATGTAAGATTTACTGCTGAGTGAAACAAGCCAGGCTATGAAAGAGAAACATTGTATATCTCCACTTAATATATATCAATAGTCCGCACTCTATGGCCCAAACTGAATGACTAAAGGATATAGATACAATAAATAGTTGTGAATACCAGATATAGTGTGGGAAGAGGGAGGGTGAAGGAGGAGAGTCTGAGGAAGGACATTAAAGAGAAAAATAGAGAGGAAAGGCATTTTCGGGACAAAGAAATGGGTTATTATCTGTTGAGGAATAACCTTACAGTATTGTCAACTGGACTGGTGTGAAATGTACACATGTTGGAATTTTCAGTTTGCAAGCTAAGTAACGTGATTGAATGTATAAAAGAAATTGACATAATCATAAAAATAATAATAAATAATTATATATAATTTGATGGACTGTAACAAATGTACCACTAGGGTACAGGATGTTGACAGTAGTGGAGCCTATGCATACGGGGAAGCAGGGATATTAGAGAATGCTCTACTTTCTGTTTGATTTTGCTCTGGACCTAAAACTGCTCTAAAAACCAGGTCTATACAACAAAAACAAAAAAAGGAAAACCCACATACACATAGAGAAAAAACAATCATAGTTTTGCTATAGGGTATATTTGTTCACCAGAGAGAGAGAAAGAAAGTGAGAAATCACTTTAGCCATGCTCATGATAGCCATGCCATCCTTTTTCCTTATTCTTCAGTCAGGCTTCTGGGGACACATACATATGCTCCCTGTGCTTTCCAGTTGCCTGGTCCAGGACTTGAACAGCATTATCAGCCATATGGGATACAGCTATTTTAACCTCCACACCTCCAAGAAATGGTTCTTAACTTTTATGTACACTGAAATCACCTGGAGAGTGGTTAAAATACATATTGTTGGACATATCCTTAATATCTCTCATTGTACTTGGAGAAGGCACAGTATTCATTTCTGAAAAATTCCCAGACGATACCAATGCCAGTGTACTTGGATCACACTCTGAGAATAAAAATGTTTCTTCTCCAACATAGTGAATAATAATGCATTCAGAAAGAATTTTGGGGCCGAGGTGCTGTGGCAAAGTAATAGCACAACACTGTGCAATGCTGGACACTACACACGTTTTGTTTTGTGGCCAACTGGTATATGTGAGGCATGTGTACATGTGCTCATGACCCTGGTTCCTGGGAGAGGGTGGGGTGGGATTGTGACATGAAACCCTGTTGAGGTACTTGTTTCTTTCTCTGTGTGTCTCTGTCAAAAGAGAAGAACGAAAGAAAAAGAAGAAGGAAGGAAGGAAGGGAGGGAGGGAGGAAGGAAGGAAGGAAGGAGGGAAGGAAAGAAGGAAGGAAGGAAGGAAAGAAGGAAGGAAGGAAGAAAGCAAGGAAGGAAAGAAAGAAGGGAAGGAGGGTGGGAGGGAGAGAGAAAAAAGAAAAAAGAGAGAAAGGAAGAGAGGAAAAGAAAGAAAAGAAGAAAGAAAGAAAAAGAAAGAAAGAAAGGAAAGAAAGAAAGCAAATAAGCAAGCAAGCAAGCTGTAGACAGCTATAGACACTTGTGTTACTATAGCTATAGGATTATTATTTTTTTTTTTACATTTGTCAGAAAGTGTGTGTGATTGCCAGAGAGAGACAGAGAAAAAGAGACACACAGGGAAGGTGAGAAATCATTCTCCATAAGGCACAGTCATGCTGCAATTCCTTCTCCATTTCTCCCCCCTTTTGGGATTTTGAGCATGCTTGCACACACGCCCAGCCTCAAGCTGGAACTAAAACCTCACAATCAGCCATGTAAGATTCAGCTGCCTTAACCACCATGCCACCAATTGGCTCTATGAAACAATTTTAATATGTTAAATGTATTAATCAATGTAAAGAGGTTACTGTTGCTTGGATTTGTTGTGAAAGTCCAGAGACTACAGTGAGAATTTTGACTGACATAATTGTTCATCATTAGTGTTATTATTATTGTTTTATTAAACTAGCTTATTTGTATACATATTGCTTAAAATCATAGAATTTCGGGACCAGCAGTTAGCGTAATGGCTATGTCACTGGACTCCCATGTAGTCGACCGTGGTTCGTGTCCCAGACCCGGTGACTTAAACTCATGCTGGGCACATGTGCATGTGTGCCCAAGATCCCGAGAGGAGAATGGAGGAGAAGGGATTGCGGCATGGCCATCCCCCTTAGGGGGTGATTTCTCGTTTTGTCTTTATAACTCTCTCTGTCTGGTGAGTGCTCTCGCCCTATAGCAAAAACCTCTCCAAAAAATAAAAATAAAATAAAATAATTGAATTTCTAGGCCAGTTTCGGGTAACTGAAGGGCTTTTATAAATAATTTATATTTTCTGGACCCTAAATATGATGCAAGTGTAGTCTGGAGCAAAATAGGAAATAAATCTTTCTAAAGATTGGCTTAGAAATTCTTATCCAGGAAGTTATGATGATGTTTCCTTTCTCTGGTAGCAAGGTTGATTCATACCTGTCTGCTAGGCCACCATTCACAGGCATAGCCAAGAAAACAGGGTAGAGGCCACCAAAAACTAGACCAACCAATCCACTCCTTGTTATGGTACAGGTTTCACAATTCAAGTCACCTGTATTCAAGGGAAAATTGACAAAACTTTTGTAAGCTACATGTGCTGTAAAAAATGAGATTACTGCATTGGTAAACCAGCAGCTACAGGAGCTTTTGTCACATTCAAGACACGCCAGAAAAGACTGTTGGCTATTAGGTCACAGAAAGCTGCATTAAGTCCAACATATGTTGATCCATGTTCCAACAGATTCCTTTCAGCTTCTGGAAGTTGGTTAATTTTTCTGGTTATGATATTGAAAATTAAGTTTTCCTTGATAGTTTCATCTGGCTTATCATTTTCCAACTTATGCTTTTCTCCCTGCAGCCAGTGCCTCGGCCGAGTCCTCCTCAGTCAGGCTGTGGCTCACTGAGACATTTCTTCCACTCACCTGGGTCCCACCATCTTTGGCTGACATGTGACAGACGCCGAATCACTATTATTGTTAATATCATTCACTTGTATGCATTCATCCTTACTTCTAGATGGAGCCTGAACACACGAATTGTATAACTTGTTAGGACTATTTGCAATATGTTAGATTCAAATCTATATAATTAGTTAAATATGTAAGCATACATTTCTTAATTTTATTTATTATTATCATAAGCATTTTTATATTACACTGAATCACATATATCTTTACAGTGCATTACATTTCTTTTTCCAGCAGGAGTATTATGAGTATCAGTCAAGACTAAGCATACATTCTTAGAGTGATTTGGAGTGATCCAACAATTTTAGGTTACAAATGAATGGTGGCTCAGAGAAGTCCTGTGGATAGAGCCAAATCCCGGAGAACCTAGACCTGACCACTTATTTCCACTCTTGCCTCCGCATCTTTCTCTGCTTGCAACCTTAGAAGGTAATGCAAGAAATAGCTGTGTATATCACAACAGACACAAGAAAACAAAGAAATAGGAAATGAGCTTGGGAGAGCTTCTTTATGCTACAGGGGACACAGGTCCACAAAGTTCTGCTGAGAGTAAGAAGATGGAGAATTGGGACCAGCAGATGAAGTAATGGTTTCATGTCTGGACTCCCGTGTTGTCAACTGTGGTTCAAGTCCCAGACACAGGTGACTTAAACCTCAGACCAGGCATGTGTGTGTATGTACAAGAACTCAGGAGGAAAATGGAAGAGAAGGGATTATAGTGTCACCATCCCCCCTGGGGGTGAGTTCTCACTTTCTGTCTCTCTAGCAAGCAAACACACCCTATATAAAAAATCTCTCTAAAAATAGAAAAAAGATGGAGATTTATTCTGTAGACCAATGGCAAGGTCTAAGGGGAATACCATAATCTAGAAATTCCCACCTATTTATGAACTGAGGAGGCATGATTCCATCAGATTTCGAAAAATTGTCAAACTAACTTTTATTTAAGTTTAAACTTGATGTTTATTTGCAAACTTTGAAAATTATGGACCAGCAAATAGAGTAGTGTTACATTGCTGGACTCTCACATGACTTCCCGTGGTTAGTGTCCTGGACTTTGTCACTTGAAAATCATGCCAGGCACCCGCGCATGGATTAAAAAAGGATTTGAGGAAGAACATATAAATGCAGTTAGATTTTCCATTATTCTCACTTTTAATTCAATAAGTTAAAATAACCAGCTTTTGAGGTACATGTATTTGCTATGTTTAATATTTGGAAGGACAGGTTAATAAAACAAATAATTTAATTATGCAATAACATACTAAGGGCAGCCTACGGGGAAGAGTTGAAAGATTTAGAAGTTGTGGCTTTCAAATAACTGTTTTACTTTTTATGATGATACATTTTAATCATGAACAGAAGAAACCTCAGGGGGAAATATTTGGTAATTTTTAAAGGTGATATGTGAGAAAATGTGCTATTTGGGTAGAGTCTTATCTGACACTAAAATGACAGGTTGAGAAACCCAGAGGAAAAAGATCGAGTTAATGTAAATATATACAGTACTTGAGATACAATTGTTCTAAATATTTTTATCAAAATAAAAATTATAAAATTTTATTCAAGGTATGTAAAAGGCTAAGTAACATTTTCACAAAAATCTATATAAGCCTGAATATAGAAGAATATTCAGAATTTAATTTTTAAAATTTGAGTAATATGTATAAAATATTTCAAGCACCTTAACATGTATTTATTACTGTTTCCTGAATCAAGCTATTATAACAGCAAATACTAATCAATTTTTATGAATAAGTGTCAAAAAGCATGACTCTTTGATAAAAAGGTAAATGAATAATTATTTCAGCTTTACAGTCTATAAAACTTAAACGTGGGTCATTTTATTTCTCTAAGATGACTCAAATATTCATGAAGGCAGTGAACAAATAAATAAAATGGAGAATATAGTCCCATTTTCTGATGTAGATGCAGCTTTGAGGAATGTTGTAGGCTAGAAAACAAAATTAAACTAGGTTAATCAGTTCAAATACAAGTCTAAATGTCTGAATTGTTCTTAACTATGTAAGCCTTGACAAAATAATGTAATGTCTCTGAGTTCTGGTTTCCCCATATGTAAAATGAGAAGATGAAATAAAATAGTGTCCTCAGAAGTCTACTTAAGTAGGGACCACAGTTGGCATAATGGCTATGTCGCTAGACTCCCATTGCAGTTCGAGTCCCAGACTCTGTGGCTTAAACTCATGCCAGGCACGTGTGCATGCATGCCCAAGATCCCAAGAGGAGAATGGAGGAGAAGGGATTGTGGCATGGCCATCCCCTCCCCAAGGGGTGATTTTTTTGCTTTCTGTCACTCTATGTTTCTCTGTCTTTCTGGTGATCGCGCATTCCCAATAGCAAAATCCTCTCAAATAAAAAAAAATTAAAGAAGTCTACTTAACTAATTCTTACAATATTTAAAAACCTAATCAATGGAATTTCTCATTATGCATTACTATATAAATATATGTGTGTGTGTATATATACATATGTATATACACACACACACATATATATATATATATATATTCTCAGTCAAATACAGAATTATGAAATTACAGTTTAGAGGAGGCCTTATTGACATAATATGGAACTCAAAGATAAAAGCAAAGCATGTAGCACACAGTCTAATTCAATGCCAATTACTAAGGAAATGAGTATCTACTGTACTCAGACAATACAAATCTCCTCTCCTTCTGGGAGACCTGAGAGTCCTAATATGTCACACTCTAATCAATCACATGCATGTAGGTCTCCTCCATTAGACTGCACATCTCTAAATAAGGAATTTTAGCCTAATATTTTCTCACCATCTAGCAAAATGCCTGACACTTTGTAAGCTAGTAGAAACATTTTTCATTGAGAGGTAAAATTTAATGAACCTAAGTATGATGAAAAGCATTTTTAAAGCAAAATCCTTCCCAACCCCACCAATCCCTCTCCCCACCCTGCAAAAAAAGCCAAACAGAAAACACTAGGAAATATTTAACACTGAGATTCCTCATGGCTCCTGCGCAGTAGTGATTTCAGGATTGAATGTCAAATAATTAGGAAGAAAGGGACCAGCATTTAGCATAATGACTATGTCCCTGGACTCCCACGTAGTTGACCGTGGTTGGCATTCCAGATCTGGTGGCTTAAAATTCATGCTGGACGCATCTGTGTGTGCCCAAGACCCCGAGAGGAGAATGGAGGAGAAGGGATTGCGGCATGGTCATTCCCCCCTGAGAGGTAATTTCTTGCTTTCTGTCTCTCTGTCTCTCTCTGTCTGGCAAGCACACGTGCTTTAGAGCAAAAACCTCTAAAAAGAAAGAAAGAAAGAAAGAAAGAAAGAAAGAAAGAAAGAAAGAAAGAAAGAAAGAAAGAAGAAAGAGAGAGAGAAAGAAAGAAAGAGAGAGAGAGAAAAAGAAAGAAAGAAACACACTTCCATTAGATGACTAGAAATCACCACAGGACCACAAGAAATTTGGGAAAGCAAGAAAATACCTCTCCTCCAAGGGAAAAGAATAACTCCTCTTCATCCACAAGTAGCTCAATGGAAATCATGGAAATAAAGAAAATAGAACCTCAGACATAGAAGAGAAAATTGCTGGCCTAGAAAAATCCACCACAAAGACTGATAAAATTGCCCCTCCCCCCCCAAATGAGAATAATATATTAAAAGTACTAGATACCATCAAACATCCAAACATCTGGATAATTGTCATTCCAGAAGGCGAAGAGACTCATAAGGGCATTGATAATCTATTCCATGAAATCCTGCAAGAAAACTTTCCAAACCTAGAGAGGCACTTAAAGATCTAGTCCCAAGAAATACAAAGGACCCCAAATAGAATCAACCCAAGAAGATATTCTCCAAAACACATTATAGCCAGATTGACCAAAAACACAGACAAAGACAAGATACTAAGATTGGCAAGAGAAAAACATCAAGTTACCTACAAAGGATATCTCATCAGATTAACAGCAGACCTCTCATCAGAAACAATGAGATCGAGGAAAGAATGGAAAAATATATTCAAAGCGTTAAGAGAAAAGCAATTTCAGCCAAGGATACTGTACCCAGCAAGATTATCTTTCACATGGGAAGAAAACACAAGAACATCCTCAGATAAACAAAACCTGAAAGAATTTACGAGCACCAGATCAACTCTCCAAGAAGTTCTCAAGGGAGTGCTATATCAGGAAAATTAAATGTAGTCACACAGAAATAAGAGGTCAAAAACTAAGAAAATGGCCAACTTAATCATAGAGACAAGTCTGGATTTAAATATTATATTTGATAATAGCATGCATGATTAAGCCATTATGCAGTATATTCTGGATGGGAAATGACATTTTGTATGCTGTGACAATGCTTAGGGAGTGAATGTAAATTAAGTTAAAAAAAGGTTAAAAAAAACCACAAACTGTTTTTCTTGAAATAAAAAAAAGCATTAAAAATACATATATGATGACTGCAGTAAGATATATAGCCCCAGCTAGGTACTAATTTATAGGATGTTCATTCTACTCACTGAGGCTTATGCCTAAAGTTGGACTTGTGTTCATGGAAATGTATATATCGGCTGTGCTTGCTATGAAAATATATAGATTAATTAATATCTTTAGTGATTCAATAAAATGTGGGGGAAAAAAGGTATAGAAAGTAAACATAGATACCAGAGACAGTGTGGGAGGAGAGTGGGAGATGGCAGAGAGTAAGAGATAGGGAATCAAGGATGGGGGGAGAAAAAAGCAAAACATACAGGAAATAAGAAATGGAAAATTATTTGTTGATGATAACATGTATGCTGATGTGCTTTATTGAGCCAATATACAATATACTCTGGATGGAAAATCTCATTTTGTATGCTGTAATGATGTACAGTGAATGAATGTAAATGAATGAATTTAAATTAAAAAAATATGTAACACTCGAAGATTTGAATATAATGAAATATTTTTTGAAGTTTGTTGAAACAAGTATTTTAGTATAATTATGGCCATGATGGATATTCAAATCATATAATTCATAAAATAAAATACACAAAATAATACAATAATATACACATTATATTATATTTACATATATGTACATGCATATATATTGTGTCATATAGCTCATTTGGTTACATGTATTAAAATTTTCTAAAGCCATGTCAGTCTAAAAATCTTAGTCTTATTTAAATATCATTGAATTAAATCATATCTTTATAAAATAGCACTCTAATTCATCAAAAGTACAACTCTTCTAATTCCTCAAAGAACTTTCACATTTTATTTACTTTAGAAATTCTTAAGTTTAATACATACTATGTCACAAAGAAAAAAAAGGGCTCATTTCCTAAGAATATAATTCGACAATTTCTGTTTTAGTTAATTTGTGCTGATCAAAGTGCAATAGAAAATAAAAGTACTTCTGAGGTTAACTCTTTTTTTTAAGAAATATTTGTTTAATTTTGCTTATTTATATTCATTATTTTTTATTTTGCCCAGAGCGAGACATACAGATAGGGAGAGAGTGAGAGCAAGAGAGAGAGAGAGGGAAAATGCCAAAACAAGCTACCAGGTCCAGGATTTGAACTGTGGTTGGTCATGTGGGAGTGTCTAGCACCTTAACCACCACACCACCTGCTCATCCCAACTCTTTAAAATTCTTTTAAAACAACTTCATAATTTTAAATCCATATGCCTAAATTTATCATGACAGAAAAAATATTTATTTTTGTTAAAGCGTAATAAAAAGATTGTACTGGAAAGATACTATCTTTTGTAACAATTACTTCTCACTATGAAAGTACAGATTAATAAACAAGATATCCCAGTTATAAAAATAACAATTTATTCATAGTTTTTACTGGAGTAGCAGCAATTCAATAGTTGTCAAAAATATTACCTTACTTTGAAATATATATATATATATATATATGTATATATATGTATATATATATATATATATTCTATAGATCAATAGTCTTTCTCACATTGATGCATGGAGAATATTAACTTTAAAAATTCTGTTTTGTTTATCATGACTTGTATTCCTCTTTGAGTCATTTTCTTAATTTATAATAGATATGTGAAAGACATATAACTATTATGCTTTGTAGACTTTTTAAAAGTCCTTCTTTGGTTAACTAAGTTTTGGTAAAAAGTTAGAATTTTGAAATCTTTTTTGGAAACATATTACTCTGTGGGAAAGAATATTATTAATATATCAAATAATATCTAAATAGGTCATTACCTGAGAAATAGAAATGTCTACATTTGTAAAGGATTTTAAAAAGTAATTGTACAACTGATATATTATTTCTAATTTTCTGCAGGAGCAAGCTCTGAAGTCTTGATCCAAAACAGACAAAGCCTTAATACCAAAGCATCTTTTTTGAAGAGGTTCACCCTGAAACCCTGGCTCAATGATCTCAGAAGATGAGAGAGAATGGCAAAACCAAGAACTAAGATAGATAAGTCAGGCAAGACCAAAAAGTCATTTAAAGGTCAAAAGAAGAAGATAAATTCAGTTACATTATCCTTTGAAAAGTGGCTTTTGCTCATGCATAAATGCCAACGTTTGAAAGTCATTATCAGGAACATCAAAGGGGAAAAAGGCTGTTCTATGGCCCTTTCAAGGTACTGAACAATAAGTTTCTTCAGTATAGAATGAATTAGAATGTTAAAACTAGAGAGTGTGCAACCTGAGAATTTTTATGTTCCTGTATCCTTCCTAATATAAACTGTTATGTTTGTGATAAGTCTATCTATTCATTACTGGTGGTCACAAGTTCATTTGCTTTGGCTTTTAATAGGAAATAATGCAATAAACAACACTCAAAATCCACATGCCATGCCATTCAGGTAGATAGGGCAAACTAGCTATCTATTAAGGGCTACATTCTGGCTCCTGCTTCCTGCGTTTTTAGTGTTTCTAGACCTGAGGTGAGACCATGATTAGAACAGGGACTGAAAGAGGCTATAGGCTCATGTCCAACTTGAGGAATGAAGATTCCCCCTATTCAAGGTATCAGTGCTATTCTGGCATTCCAATCTCAGAATTCTGTGTTAATTCATTAAGGAAATAGAGCCAGTCAGTGATGATGATGGCTGTAGTTACCATTTCTCTTTGTAGATAACAAGTATATTGGAACAGACACTTTGAGGATATGCAAATCCTGATTCTTATCATACATTTACCTTATAGTTTCAGAATCCTATGTATGCAACTAGATAAACATTCTTCAGGTTTTTGTTGTTGTTGTTATCATCTTTAAAATTTAGGAAGGTTTGCATTTGTTTGAAGTTAGAACTTCATGGGGCCAGCAGGTGGTATAGTGTTTATGGTTCTGGACTCCTACATGGTCTGCAACAGTTCAAATCCCAGACCTGAGAAGAGAGTGGGGGAGAATGGATTGTGGCATAGGCATCCTCCTGTGGGGAATTTCTCAATTTTTCCTCTCTGTCTTTCTTTGTTTCTCTCTGGTAAGTACATACCACATCCTAAGGCAAAAACCTAAAAAAAAAAAAAAAAAGAAAAAGAAAGAGGGCATACCTTAATCCCTTCTCTTCCATTCTCCTTTCTGGATTTTTGGCACACATGCACATGCTCCCAGCCCAGTGTGTTTTTCAAACCAGTGAGTCTGGGCCTCAAACTGTGCAGTAGACCATGTGGGATCCAACTAACTTAACCACCATGCTACCAGCTGGCCTGACATTTAATATATCTGTAATCACTCATTGCATTGCCCAAACAATAATACACTTTTTCTGTTCTCTTCTTGCTGTGGTATGTAACTTCCCAAAAGTAATGTACTGAGAATTAGTTATGAGGGTTTTAAGAAGAAATTTAATATTTTCATGATGTTGAAAGATGAGGCCTTTGGGAGTGATTAGTGTTGGGACCCTATGGTTGACTCCTAGATGAGTTGTAAGGGGAGAGAAAGAGACCAAGAGATACATGGATGCACATTGAGATGCAACCACCTGTTCCCTCAAGAAGTGATGCCATGGATGGTTTTGGACACTACCAAAAGGAAGATCCTTATTCAAGGTGGCTTGGACCTCCAAACTATGATCTGAATGAACCTTTATTTTGTGAATCACCCAGTTCCAAGCATTTTCTATTAGCAGTAGAATGAACTAGTACATTTCTCATCCATTATTTTAGGTGCATTATTTTTATTGTGTCAGAATGTATAACATTAATCATCCACCTTTAGACTTATCTTTATTTTAATTGTATTACATAGTTGTATATACATATTTTAAATATAGAAATATTTGTATATTTAAAAATACTACCATCAGCCTTTGGCAAAGGTTTTCTTAGTCATTGTTTGAGTGACATAGTCCTTTAGCAGATTCTGTAAGAAAGTAAGTGAAGAATTTTAAGTTTTTGTATATTAAAAATTATTTTTTCTAATAGTCTGTATATTTGAAGGACACCTGTCTATATATAAACTGCTGGGTTCAGACTGCCTTTTACTAAGTTTTTTTTAAAAATATGATTCCACTAGTACCTTGCTTTATATGTTGGTATTAAAAATTCTGATGCTTGTCTCATTTTTTGCCTTTGTAAATCATTTAATCTTTTGTCTAGGGAGCTTGAGGATTTTATCTTTAAATTTGAAATATAATAGTTTTGGGCCAGCAGTGGGGTGATGAATAAGGTATCTGCCTTACACATGGTGGCTCAGAGTCCCAGACCCTGCAGCTTGAGAAACATGCTAGGTGAATGTGATTGTGTGTGTATTCATGCCCAATATCCTGAAAAGAATAGGCATTGCAGCATGACTGTTCCCCCAGGAGTACTTTCTCATGTTCTCTCTCTCTCTGTTTCTCTCCAGAGAACATGAGCCCTCTACCATTTTTTTAAAAAAGAAATAAAGAGAGAGAGAAAAGGGAAGGAAGGAAAGAAGGAAGTAAGGAATGAAGAGAGGAAGGAATGGAGAGAGGGTGGGAGGAAGGGAGGGAGTGAGGAAGGAAGGGAAAGAAAAAATAGGTATAACGTAAAAAATCTAAGTAACGTTTGTGTTGGGTTAATTTTCTTGTGTTTGCTAGGCCTTTTCAATTTTTAGATTGAAGTTTTTCTATCTTTTAAAGAGTTTTCTTCATTTACAATTTTAAATACATTTTATTGCTTTACTTTTACTTTTTCACTGACTCCAATTATGTATGTATTGTGCCTTCTTTACTTGCCTTCCACTTCCACTACTTTTTAATTTATATATAGCACTAACTTTGAAATTGCTCCTTTATAGTCTGACCTATCTTATTCTGCATGCCATTTTTATCATCTCATTGTTGTTTTTCTTTTTCCTTATTTTTTTCAGGATATATTCACTCAGTTTATTTGTGTAACTTTTGTGCGTGGGGACATTTTTTTCAACATTTTTCTCTTTCCTTTACATTTCTTTTATTCATTGAAGAAGTTGAGAAGTTTTATTGGATTCTTATTTTAATGGTATAATTTCCTGCCTGACTAGGAAAAGACAAATACAGGAGCATTTAATTTGCCTGTTCATTTGATTGTTTGCTTTGGTAAGCTGGATGGGTTGAGGGTCTTCCAATTTATGTGTGCTGTTTTTCTTGCCCTTTTCTCATACAGGACTCTAAATATTTCCTTTCTCTTTATTTTTCCATCCAATGATTGCCAAAAACTGATTGCCAAAACAACTTCATTTTGCTATTTGATTTTTTAAAAAAATCTATTATTATTATTTTCTTTTTATTCATGATAGACTGAGTGTGTCACATGACAGAGAAAGAAATGGAGAGAAAGAAAGAGGAGCACTTTTCACAAGTCTTGCTTCCAGTCCTTCCACCTTTCAGGTTTTAGACACTTGCCTGTGCCTGATGTGTTTAAGGCTGACTGGGTCAAAGATTTAAATTGTGGTCATCCAGTTTCCTTTGAGCACCACATTACTTCTGCACCATGGAGCCGATCCTCTTTGCCTTTTTAACTTATAGAAATTATGTTTTTATAGTTTTATCTCTTTATATCCCATTCACCTCTTTAAATCTGTTCCTTAAATCATACACCTATAGTATCTAGTATTCTAAAATAGTACCCACTTTGAAATCCATTCTCTGTGATCTATCCTCTGATTTGCCTGGTTACTATTAACATGTGAGCTTAGGTTTAACCTTTCTGGTGTTTGCTTGAAATTTCCCGAGAAGCCTATGCTAACATCCCCTCTTTGTCTTCCTTGCAGTTTTTTCTTAGTGGGCCTTTGCTTACCTCAAAGCCTTGAGGAGGACTCAAGGTAGAGCTAGTGCCTGTTACACAAAAATGGTGAGGTTTTCAAATCATTCCTTTAGGTCATAATTATTTTGCAGTTTTGTCATTCACTGTTCTCAGATAATGCCAGTGATGTAATTTTGTGTAGAATTTTTATAGTTTTGAAGATTTTTACTTCAAAGAGAGTGGGGGAGAATGGATTGTGGCATAGGCATCCTCCTGTGGGGAATTTCTCAATTTTTCCTCTCTGTCTTTCTTTGTTTCTCTCTGGTAAGTACATACCACATCCTAAGGCAAAAACCTAAAAAAAAAAAAAAAAAAAAGAAAAAGAAAGAGGGCATACCTTAATCCCTTCTCTTCCATTCTCCTTTCTGGATTTTTGGCACACATGCACATGCTCCCAGCCCAGTGTGTTTTTCAAACCAGTGAGTCTGGGCCTCAAACTGTGCAGTAGACCATGTGGGATCCAACTAACTTAACCACCATGCTACCAGCTGGCCTGACATTTAATATATCTGTAATCACTCATTGCATTGCCCAAACAATAATACACTTTTTCTGTTCTCTTCTTGCTGTGGTATGTAACTTCCCAAAAGTAATGTACTGAGAATTAGTTATGAGGGTTTTAAGAAGAAATTTAATATTTTCATGATGTTGAAAGATGAGGCCTTTGGGAGTGATTAGTGTTGGGACCCTATGGTTGACTCCTAGATGAGTTGTAAGGGGAGAGAAAGAGACCAAGAGATACATGGATGCACATTGAGATGCAACCACCTGTTCCCTCAAGAAGTGATGCCATGGATGGTTTTGGACACTACCAAAAGGAAGATCCTTATTCAAGGTGGCTTGGACCTCCAAACTATGATCTGAATGAACCTTTATTTTGTGAATCACCCAGTTCCAAGCATTTTCTATTAGCAGTAGAATGAACTAGTACATTTCTCATCCATTATTTTAGGTGCATTATTTTTATTGTGTCAGAATGTATAACATTAATCATCCACCTTTAGACTTATCTTTATTTTAATTGTATTACATAGTTGTATATACATATTTTAAATATAGAAATATTTGTATATTTAAAAATACTACCATCAGCCTTTGGCAAAGGTTTTCTTAGTCATTGTTTGAGTGACATAGTCCTTTAGCAGATTCTGTAAGAAAGTAAGTGAAGAATTTTAAGTTTTTGTATATTAAAAATTATTTTTTCTAATAGTCTGTATATTTGAAGGACACCTGTCTATATATAAACTGCTGGGTTCAGACTGCCTTTTACTAAGTTTTTTTT
Organism: Tupaia belangeri chinensis; assembly: GCF_000334495.1. Taxonomy (NCBI): domain Eukaryota; kingdom Metazoa; phylum Chordata; class Mammalia; order Scandentia; family Tupaiidae; genus Tupaia; species Tupaia belangeri. Next base: position 623,578 of record NW_006159890.1, read on the forward strand.
AAAAATATGATTCCACTAGTACCTTGCTTTATATGTTGGTATTAAAAATTCTGATGCTTGTCTCATTTTTTGCCTTTGTAAATCATTTAATCTTTTGTCTAGGGAGCTTGAGGATTTTATCTTTAAATTTGAAATATAATAGTTTTGGGCCAGCAGTGGGGTGATGAATAAGGTATCTGCCTTACACATGGTGGCTCAGAGTCCCAGACCCTGCAGCTTGAGAAACATGCTAGGTGAATGTGATTGTGTGTGTATTCATGCCCAATATCCTGAAAAGAATAGGCATTGCAGCATGACTGTTCCCCCAGGAGTACTTTCTCATGTTCTCTCTCTCTCTGTTTCTCTCCAGAGAACATGAGCCCTCTACCATTTTTTTAAAAAAGAAATAAAGAGAGAGAGAAAAGGGAAGGAAGGAAAGAAGGAAGTAAGGAATGAAGAGAGGAAGGAATGGAGAGAGGGTGGGAGGAAGGGAGGGAGTGAGGAAGGAAGGGAAAGAAAAAATAGGTATAACGTAAAAAATCTAAGTAACGTTTGTGTTGGGTTAATTTTCTTGTGTTTGCTAGGCCTTTTCAATTTTTAGATTGAAGTTTTTCTATCTTTTAAAGAGTTTTCTTCATTTACAATTTTAAATACATTTTATTGCTTTACTTTTACTTTTTCACTGACTCCAATTATGTATGTATTGTGCCTTCTTTACTTGCCTTCCACTTCCACTACTTTTTAATTTATATATAGCACTAACTTTGAAATTGCTCCTTTATAGTCTGACCTATCTTATTCTGCATGCCATTTTTATCATCTCATTGTTGTTTTTCTTTTTCCTTATTTTTTTCAGGATATATTCACTCAGTTTATTTGTGTAACTTTTGTGCGTGGGGACATTTTTTTCAACATTTTTCTCTTTCCTTTACATTTCTTTTATTCATTGAAGAAGTTGAGAAGTTTTATTGGATTCTTATTTTAATGGTATAATTTCCTGCCTGACTAGGAAAAGACAAATACAGGAGCATTTAATTTGCCTGTTCATTTGATTGTTTGCTTTGGTAAGCTGGATGGGTTGAGGGTCTTCCAATTTATGTGTGCTGTTTTTCTTGCCCTTTTCTCATACAGGACTCTAAATATTTCCTTTCTCTTTATTTTTCCATCCAATGATTGCCAAAAACTGATTGCCAAAACAACTTCATTTTGCTATTTGATTTTTTAAAAAAATCTATTATTATTATTTTCTTTTTATTCATGATAGACTGAGTGTGTCACATGACAGAGAAAGAAATGGAGAGAAAGAAAGAGGAGCACTTTTCACAAGTCTTGCTTCCAGTCCTTCCACCTTTCAGGTTTTAGACACTTGCCTGTGCCTGATGTGTTTAAGGCTGACTGGGTCAAAGATTTAAATTGTGGTCATCCAGTTTCCTTTGAGCACCACATTACTTCTGCACCATGGAGTCGATCCTCTTTGCCTTTTTAACTTATAGAAATTATGTTTTTATAGTTTTATCTCTTTATATCCCATTCACCTCTTTAAATCTGTTCCTTAAATCATACACCTATAGTATCTAGTATTCTAAAATAGTACCCACTTTGAAATCCATTCTCTGTGATCTATCCTCTGATTTGCCTGGTTACTATTAACATGTGAGCTTAGGTTTAACCTTTCTGGTGTTTGCTTGAAATTTCCCGAGAAGCCTATGCTAACATCCCCTCTTTGTCTTCCTTGCAGTTTTTTCTTAGTGGGCCTTTGCTTACCTCAAAGCCTTGAGGAGGACTCAAGGTAGAGCTAGTGCCTGTTACACAAAAATGGTGAGGTTTTCAAATCATTCCTTTAGGTCATAATTATTTTGCAGTTTTGTCATTCACTGTTCTCAGATAATGCCAGTGATGTAATTTTGTGTAGAATTTTTATAGTTTTGAAGATTTTTACTTCATTTGAGAAGGAATTTTGGGTAGACTGACTACTACACATGCACACACATACACACATCATTTTCTTAAGCAATCTTAGCAGCCCTATATGGTAAGTGTAGTTTTATACTAATGTTTACATACTAAACCCAGATCTCCATCTCTAAGGGAGTTTAAGGTTTTCTTTGGACCCAACAGCACACTTTATATAAATGTATCTGAAAACTTAACTGCTAGAGGTGATTAACTCAGCTTATAGTGGATTTTTATTTCTCTATAGAAAATGTTTTTTCTTCTTTACCATACTATATCATTACATATGTACTAAGTTCTAAATTACTTGTGAACACCAATATATTTAATAATAAATAATAAAACTGATATACTTATGTTTTATCTTTTTACATTATAAAGAGGATTGCTGCCAATAGAGGATAGAAATTTGGATCAATTCACCTATTTTTTTTTCTTATTTTTTATTTTAAATTTATTCATTTTCTACATTAATTCACTATACACCATCACAACACACAAATGAATTTTCCATCCAAAATACACTGTGCATTGGCTCAATCAAGCACATCGACATACATGTTCTCAGCAAATAATTTTCCAATTCTTATGTTCTGCATACCTTGCCTTTGGTTTTGCCATCCTTGATTCCACCTCCCCCACCCTCTGCTATGTCCCATCCTCCACCCCCATTGTCCCTGGCATCCACGGTTGCCCTCCATATCTTCCCCCCCCATTCAATTGTTCTGCCAATGAACTTAATTAGTCTAAATATATCCAATAGCTAGCACAGCTGACACATACCTATACATGAACCCAAGTCTGACTTTAGACATAAACCCCAGTGAGTAGAATGAACATACTATAAAGTAGTACCCAGCTGTGACCATATAGCTCGCTGCAGTTGTCAAATAAGCATTTTTTTTTTTTTACAAAATGATACGAACAGTTTTACCATTTTTTTTTCCTCCAGCAACTTTTTTTTTTTTTAATATTACCTAACATTCATTCTCCGAG
>NW_006159890.1:627667-628841 GCF_000334495.1 Tupaia belangeri chinensis
GCGCACGCGCGGCGCCCACGAGCAGGCCCGGTGGCCACGCGCAGGCTCAGGGGCCACGCTCAGGCCCGGCAAGGCTGCTGAATGTGGAGCAGAGCTCCAGCCGAGCAGGCCCCGCCTCCGTGCAGGCGCCGCCGCCGCCGCGCAGGCCTGCCAATTCACCTATTTGAAGAAGGTAGAAAAGTGCTTTTTCATCGCAGAAGAGTAAGATCATTGGAAAATGACTACAGCATGAAGGACATATGACTTCATGACAAAATACACTTTGTATAGATACTTAAAAGTAAGAAAGATGATCTATTATGTGATTTTTGCAAATATCTCAATCTAGATGTGAGGTAGGCCGTTTCAGCATTTCACTCTGGGAAAAAACACTTGAGAATATGAGGCCTGGGCAGCCCAGCAATGTCCACGTAGAGTCATTGCTCCAAACACTAGGACTGAAAAGTATATGTCCTTTTTCCCAAGGACACCACCAGTAAATATGTAATCCAGGTAATTTTACCTCAACTCATGTACTTAACTCTCATTCTGTAATCCACTCTCCCTCTATTGGTACATGTGCGCTTCTATTTAAAACTTTGGATGAGTGGATAGAGGTGTAGCAGTAAAACACGGTACTCTGTGAGGCTGAGGCACATTGAAGGTTCCACTTTGCTTCGGGAGACTTCCCCAAGTGCGTGCTCATGATCTAGGGTTGGCTGCAAGTGGTAATGTAGAACAATGTCAAACCTGTGGGCACTGTCTCTCTCTCTCACTTATGGGAAAAAGAAAGAAAAAAAAAATCTGTGTGCATGTTCGTGTGTGCACATAAGCTAGTGAAACTTTTATAAGCCTTGTTGGACTAAGGTATCAGTTATTAAGAAAGTTGAAATAGAATCCCACTGATACATTTTTATTTTGAGGGGGTAAAGAAGTCCATATTTATATTAGTCCAGTGGAAAGAAATTTTTTTACTTTCATTTATTTATTTATTTATTTACATTTTTTTCCACAAACATTTACTTTACAGAGCAAAAAATTTTATCTCATACTCCATAATTCTTGACAGTTTACAAACAACTTTCAAAATTTCAAAATACTGAATTTTAAAGATAACGTTCAAAATATGTCTTATAATTTTGTATAATTTTAATAACTCTATAACAACAGAATATATATATATATATTTATATTT